>NC_133618.1:187408315-187714148 GCF_048593235.1 Sminthopsis crassicaudata | reverse complement strand
TGTAGGGCATTCCTAGCCATTGAACGGTATGCTCTGATTAGTTTCCAGATGCTTTTTGGTCCATGTAAGTTATAATTCATAGTCTGATATAGTATTCCACTGTATAGCTCTAACTTTTGTCATTGACTTAGCAAAAAAGTAACTCTTGCTGGTTAGAATTTAGAATCCCTGCTTTGCTTTTTCACTTCCAGCACTTCTATGTCTGTGCCAGTTATCTGCAGACAAATAAGACAAGATTAATTCAATAAAATAAAGTTTACATATGTATTTGGCATATTGTCTGAGGAAATCCCAAGCCATCTACTTATTACAATCCATACCTTGCCTCTTATAAAAAAAAAAAAGTGCTATTCTTTGTAAAAGTCTTCTTCTTTCATAAACTTCATCCCCAAAATTCTTGATATCATTTCCCACTTTCATCTTCCCCCCTCATTCTGACAGAGGTGATCTTCCTTGTTAAAGCAAATTCTTCTAAAAATATACTTGATCCCAACCCACCCTTATCTTCTTCAAAGAACTAAATTCTCAATAAGCACTTCCTCCAATCTCTAACATGATCCTGTCAGCTGATTCCTTCCCTACAGTCTTCAAACATTATCTCCCTATTCTTGAAAACCTTCACTAGATCCCATCATCTCCTCGAGCTGATGTCCTATAACTCTCCATGCTAACTAAATTTCTTTAAAAAAAAAAAAAAGTTATTTTTACTCAGTTTCTTTCTCCCCTCTCACTTACTCCTTAACCCTTCAAAATCTGACTTTCATCCTCATTACTCAAGTGAAATTGCTCTCTCCTAAAGTATGAATTATCTCTTAATTGACAAATCTGATGGTCTTTTATCATTGTTAAACCTTCTCATGTTATCTGCTACATTCAACACTTAAACTAGTTTCTCCTCCTGGATCTCCTCTCAGGTCTTTTATAACACTCTTCCTTCCTGGTTTACCTATTTATATGACCACTTCTCAATTTCCTTTCATGGCTTACCATTCACATTATACTCCCCTGAGAGTATTCCCTAAGGGGCGCTCTCTCTCTCTCTCTCTCTCTCTCTCTCTCACACACACACACACACACACACACACACACACACACACACACACACACACAGACACACACACACACTCGCTCTCACTCTCTTGCTCTCTTTCTTTCACTCTCTTACTCTCTCTCTTCACTCTTCTTTCCCTTTCCCCCTCCTTCCCATGTTCCCTCAGCAGTTCCAATAGTTTTAAACTATGCATATCTATTTGTCTAGACTCAGACTCTCCATCAGTCTCAGATCCCTAATTACCTATTAGAAATCTCAAACTGGATAACTTAAAATCAACATTTCTAAAAGTTAGACATTATCTTCCCTCTCCCCTCTACCTTTCCTTCTTATAAATTTCTCAAAGACAAGTCATCCTTCTAATATTTCAGGAGAATAAATTTGGCATTATCTTATACTCCTTATTGTCTCTCATCATACTATTTTGTAAAAAGTCATATCATACATATACAATCAGTTGCCATTTCTACCTTCAAAACATCTCTAATATATGCCATTTCTTTATTTGTACAACTACCTCTTAGTCCAATCTATTATCAATAGTTCTCTAATTAATTGATCTCTCTCCCTCAGGTTTCTCAACACTCCAATGTATTCTGTACACTACTGAAAAAATAATTCTCCCTAAGTGCGGGTATGACTATGTGATCCCCCCCTCCCCAATCAAGGAACTTCAGTGGTTAAACCATACCCTCTACAATTAAAAATAAGCTCCTCAGCTTAGTTTTTAAAGCCCTACATTAACTGTCTGCAACCGTCTTTCTAACCTAATTGTGCATTAATTCCTCACTTACACTTGGTGATTCAACCAAATTGGCTTTCTTTCTGTTCCTCATTCATGACACTCTATTTCTCCCACCTCCATGCCTTTGCACTGGCTAGCTTCCAAGCTTGGAATGAACTTCTTTATTACCTTTACCTAAGACATTACCTGTCTTGGTTAAAGTTGCACCTCAGGCAACATCTACTGCATGAAACCTTTGTGATATCCCTCAACTACTAATACATTTCCTCACAAAGAACATTCTTTTTTTGACTACTTTTGATACATTTTTATTTACTAATGTTATATCTATTATCTCTCTGTGTGTATATATAGTAGATGCTTAATCAGTATTTGTTGATTTATTGATTAATTGTCAGAAATGCTTTCAAACATTCTTCTGGAATTGTCACACCCCAAATCATTCCGGACATCTGCATCCATGTTCATCTTATCAAGACTTTTAAATGATGATATCATAATAGGCTAGTGCTACTATTCATTCCTGGAAAACAGTCTCCAATTTGCCACTGATCAAAGTATAAATCAATGGATTGTTCAATCTGTCCTTGGAATTTTGTTCCATATACATATTTCTCAGTGAGAATATTATTTAAAACCAAGGATTCAAGCTTTTATATAGGGTAATGAGACTGATTGTCCAGCAATCTTCTGAATTGAAAGATTGGTGAATGGATTGGTGAATGCAATTGGTTTCTGGTAACTATTCCTCTCCTAGTATAAAAGAGTTTCAAGCCTTCCAGGTGTCAACTAGGTAAACAAATAATAATAATAATAACTTACCTTTGCATAAGCTAATATTTCTTAGGAAATCTCAAACTCACTTTGATATAGGCCAAATAAGGATAGTGTTTGTAATTCATCCAAAGTCCAAATACTTGAGACATTTTTCTTAGATATTTGTGATGAAAAGATTGGAAAGTGACAACAATTTCTGATGTACTATGTAAAAGAGTTTTACAATTCATATTTTCAATTTTTACTATGCCCTCTTCACAAGATCCTATGACTAAAGGTGGAACAGATTATATGAAATTGACATTGGGGTTATTGTGACTGTTCTCAGAGACCAAAATAGCTCTCTTCTCTGGCCCTGACTCGGTTTCCCAAAATTTGAAGGAATTAATCAATTTTTGTATAATCAATTTTGTATTTCTTACATTTTACATTCAGCATGTTAATGGTCTTCAGTTCTACAATGATTAACAGATGAACATGTTAAATGTTCTTGCAAGTGTTCTAGTCTTAGGTGTTTGGGCTCTCCATTCTCTTAGTCATCTATCTTTCCAAAGAGAATAGTTTTGGGTATTGTTCCCTCTTTTATCAAATTATCACATTGGTCTCTGTCCACAAATCAGTTCTGAACTGATAGTTCAGTTGACTTGCTTGGCTTCTATGGCCTGTACGTAAAAAAGAGAAGATTTTTGTTCAAATATGGATTGGCTTTGAATGGCAGCTAAGCTATCTTTCAATCCTGAGAATTTAAATAATTTAAATAATTGATAATTTAAATAATTGATAATTTAAATAATTGATAATATTAGAAAGAGCACTATGTTAGGGATCATGAAACCTACATTCTCATTCCAGCTCTATAACATACAGCATTAGCCAAAAGCCTTTAGACATTCACTTAATTTTGCTGAGTTTGTTCAACTGTAAAATGGGGATATACCATATGTTCTTACAAGATCCCTTTGAAGAGCAAATTTTTAAATATTTTAAAGCACTTTGAAAATTGGAAAACCTCTTTCCCAGAATGAAGATATTATTATGTTAGTATTTTATTTAATCTTGCCTGTTTTTTTCTCATATTATTAACTATTAGAATAAATAGTGTAAGTGAATCTTATACTGGGCTCCAAGAAGTCTGGGCATTTAAGAACATTGTTCAAATTGTTAATGCAAGGTAGGGGTCTAGCTGTAAGATTTCTTCCAATTCCTAGGTACATTTTTATGTGCTCATAATTACTCATGTGCCCTCTTAAACACAGAATGTTTCCATGCATGTGTTTATGATGTCTTAAATCTAGATCCACCTCAATACCATGATGAAATATAGGAAGAGAACTTCATATTAAAAAAGCAGTGTAAGCTTTCCCAGAATTAAGCTCTTTGGTATCTGTTAACCAAAGCCTACTGGGACTCCAAGCCCTTGCCCTGATCTAAGCTACTTTGGACTTAAATAGCTAAGCAATCAAACAGAATTTGTTTGCATATGCATTATATAATGTAATACATTCTTCACTAGTCCCTGAAGCTGAAAAACTCTTTCTTCCTTGTTAATCAAAGTTTTTATCTCAGTATTTCTTCCTAAATTCCCTAAAAAGCTTAACATGAGCAAAATAAGAAAAGTCAACCTGGCCAGAATGTTCACATAGCACTTCATTTTTTTCTTTCTAATTCTTTTCTTATTGGGCCAAAACAGAAATGGAAGATGGAATTAACTTATTTACTGACTTAAAGTTATTTAGCTATCAGGTCTAAATATTCAATGAACCTGCTAATTCAGGTCTATAAATAACAATTTTACCAAAAATATTTGGATATAGTTAAATATTCTTTCAGTCCTGGGATACAAATTAAGCAAATGATTTCTTTGCTTAATCTCCCCCCCCCCCCGCCCCGAGGCTGGGATTAAGTGACTTGCCCAGGGTCACACAGCTAGGAAGTATGTTAAGTGTCTGAGATCACATTTGAACCGGTCCTCCTGAATTCAAGGCTGATGTTCTATCCACTGCGCCACCTAGCTGCCCCCTTTACTCAATTTTCTATTTCAAATTACTTTTAAGTTTTCAAATCAACAAATAATGCTCAAGGTATTATTATTTGCCAAGAACTATCCTTTAGGAATATACACACAAAAATTATCCCTAACCTTGGGGAGTTGACATTTTATTGCAGAAAGATCAAGTATTATCTGTTAATGAATTCATATTGTAAAGATTAATTTTTATAACAATATCTATTTGTTCTTCTTAGGTATTTATTCCTAAGAAAAGTTGTATTAATCTTCTTGCATAAGTCACATATAATCCTTTTAATATTCTCCCTTTTGGGGCTGAGAGTAGTAGAGTTAGGAGAGAACTTATTTATCCTGAAGTCTAGCTCCATCATTTTACAGATAAAGAAACTGAGCCCTCGAGGGATAAAGTAACCTGCCTAAAATAACACCTGTAGGTGATATCAAAAATAAGACAAACCCAGATTTTTGGACCCCAAATTCAGTGTTCTTTCTACTACATGCTACATTACCTTTATAACATTTATTTCAGAGCAAAATATTTTATACATATATATTTGTTTACAACTTTAAACTTATAATATCCACTATCTTCAAGTTAACCTAATATTTGCAAAAAATAAGGAATTAATGACAGATTTTTGTTGATGTGAGAAACTACATAAGATTTGTTGTGTTGGTTTATGAGAGTATAACATTCTTTGTATTCTAGGTTTGTTTTAGTTTTTAAAAAATATTTTAGAAGACTGATTTGCTAATAGTATAGATATAATATCCACGGCTTCCTATTTTTTGCTTTTTGTAAAAATGCTTTAATCATGGCTTCTGGTCACTGGTTTTCTCATTTTTTTCCTGATTTGATAGTTTTTAGATATATCTTTAGCTTTGAGGTAAAAACTATATATATTCTTCCAACTTCCCTCTATTACGCTAAACAGAAGAGTTAAAAGAGCATTTTCTTAGCAAATTTATCTGCTAGAATACAGTGAGTTCCCTAAATTCTACTTATAATTATAATTTTAAAAAAGCCTTAATCCATGGAACACTGGAAATTGATAATGGACTAATCTCATACAAATGAGCCTCATTCGGAATCTAGTCTCTTATTTTGAAAAAAATAAACTTGAAATACCAATGGTCTCTGTGTTTTTGTTACCTTAAAAGAAAAAGGTATACTGAATTTATGGGGAGTGTGCAAGAAAGTTTTCACGGAAAAATCAAGAATGCTAGAGTCAGGCTCTGGGGACTCCAATTCTATCATGATGTTTTCCAAGTTGCTTTTGTTAGTAATATTTAGAAAACAGATGCACTCATTTTTTTTTTCCTTTCAAATGTTCTCAGACTGTTGTATGAACATTTATATTTCATTGGGAATATAGAGATAGAGAATAATATGGTCCAAAGGTGGTCATGTTTTCAACTATAGCCTGAAGGTTTCATATCAATTTTGCTGACTAGTTATTTGGAGTTGATATGACTAAAATTCTATAAGACTTTTTCCCTGATTTTAAGGCTATCTAGGGCTAAACATCTGCATCAAAACAAAAAATTTCCACCAATTCAAATGTGTATGAGAAGATACACTTGTCCTGATTTCAGAATCCTTTTTCCATCTACAATTCTCACAAAACCTGGTCTTGAGTATTACTTCCACCCAAAAACTTGGGATCTGAGTATTCACACAGACTTAATATAAAACCAAGGGATGAGAATGTATCAATTTAGGTATATTATATCATGGACACAATATTTTGATTAATACTAGTTCTAGTACTCTTCATTTGGTCTTTACAAGCACATTAAGATACAGATCTTATTCCCAATTTATAGATAAGGAAACTGAGATTTTAAAAAAGTTTTGTGATTTACCCATGGTTACATGGATAGTCCTTCTTCATTTTGTTTATACATGTTCTCAGTAATATCTTTTGTGCCACTCTGCATATGAACAACTCTGATAAGTATTGTTGCCCAAATACTACTATGCATCCTTCCCTTGAACTTTGGGTTACCTAAAAATTTTTTTTAAAAATTTAAGAACCATCAACACTAAATGCAATACAAAACACTTGTTTCTAGTCACCTTTATTAGTCATTTCCATGGTGCTTAGAAAAGAGCAGATAATCCCTAAGTATGACTCTCCAGAAGGAACCAAGTGTAAAAAAATATGCTGAGAATGAAATCTCACAAAGTTCCCAAGAAAGATTCAAAACATATAAAAACAAAGAAGGGAAATTCTCCATGATTCTCAAGACACCATGACTCCTTCCACATGTTACTAGAATCACTTCTTGGACCCTTATCCCAGCATTTAATACCTAGCACATAATTAATATTTAATAAATGTTTGTTGACTGATTGCCTGACTTGTAATTATGGTCTGCAACTGCAGAATATTGATAAATAGTTCAAGGAACACCAGCCTTCTCTGGCTGAATCTCTTACTATAGCCCTAATACAATCCCCATATCTCTATGGTTAAGATGCTAATGCATTTCCATTTAAATACTAACAAGCTATTCTGTCTCTGAGAGTTATGAACCTTCTCATTTAGCTGCATCCTTGGGAAAGCCATTGTCCTCTTCATTTCCTCTTGTTCCAGCCACTTCCCCCCTCTAAGTGATTCATGAGAATCATTTGTCATCCAGGTGTTCAATATGTGAGGAATTACTTTACTTCACCATAGGGAATACTCGAATGGACTTGTGATCTCAATCTAGAAACCCTCCAAAGGTGTACATTGCAATCCTTCTATGCTATACAATTTCTACCTGTGCTGTCCCAAAAGTTCAACATAGGGAGTCTACCCTTGAAGCCTTCCTTACTTTTCTTCTGATATCACAAGGGCATCTACCCACCATTCTATTCACCTGTCATTTTTAACTCTTTCCAAAAGACCAACACATTTTCTCTTTATGTCATACAGATAAAATATTTTACTTCTGATTTCCTCATGGGTTCTACATTGCAACTGGTTTATACCTACCACTAATTGGCACTTTATTCTATATTTAATAAAAATCTTTAGTTACCAGTATTCCAGCCAGGTCTCTCTGCCATATAGCAACAGAGATAAAATGTTTGTATTAAAAAGATGGGTCTTTAAAAAAAAAAGATTTGAGTCAGTTAAAGTTTTGGAATACGCTTCAAGCAATCCAAATGCCTCCTTTTCACTTCTGAGACCATATCATTATCTATACTTACCATAGCTTCCAGATATGCATAATGTTGAGTAAGGTCTATAGGGCATCCTTTCAAAACTATATTGCAATCTATGCAATAGATATACTTCATCCATTTGGTCTTCTTGTGTGGATGAACAGGACAAACTTCTTTGAGTAATTGCAAGTCTGTTCCTGCTACAAAGTCTTAGGACTTGATGTCATCAGTACAATGTCATCCACAAAGGTGAGCATCTAAAGTAGCTTATCATCCCTGGGGAATTCTTCTTCAACCTGTATTTTTTCTCTAAATTTAGTCAATAGTCAATAAATATTTTTAGTCATCTACTATGTATCAGACACTGCACTGAATTAAATATACAAATAAGAAAAACAAAGTCTTAATCTTTACAATCTAATGGGGGAAGACACACAAAAAGGAAGTTGATTTCCTTTAATACAGTCATACTTTGGTGACCTTATTTTATGAGCACCTGATGCTTTGTTATATGGCAGTCCCTGAACAGGTTTATCTCTGTTTTACTTGTCCCAAATAATCTTGAATGATATAGAAGACATTTTGTGGTGATACAAGAGTCTGAAAAATGGCTTTTAGTTTTACTGCATCAATTGTTTTTCACGATCAACAAAGAATAAGCACAATGGGCATTTAAATTATTTACATCCTTCAGTCAAATAGCATATGAAAAAATTAAAATGAATATACTTTAATAGAAAAGAAAAGACTTATAAGTTACATAAGAATTATTCCTGAGTCAGTTTTCTCTGTATCATCAGATCAGACATTTAAAAAATATAGGATAAGAATTTATAATAAACATATATATATATATATATATATATATATAATTAATAAGATCAAGCCTGAATTGTTTAAAGAAATTGTTGACAATTTTTAAAGATAACTGTACTACAGAAATGATATTGGTACCAAATATAATAATTTCATTGTGCTGTTAAACCAATGTAAATTAATTGCCACAATAAGGAGACCACAAGAGCCTAGAAAACACCTTAATTTAAAAAAAAAAACTTGAATTATTTTGTCTATCTATCCACTTCTTTTCTTTCAATCAATTCTGGATTTTATATATATATATATACATACATACATATATACATATACATATTCATATACATGTACATATACATATATATGTATATGTATATATACTCTTGTTTTGGAATTTAATAAATGTTTACTGATTAACTGAACAAAGAGAATTGACTAACAAATGCCAAAACCAGGTTAGAATGTAAACAAATTACAAAGAAAAGCATTGGACAACGATGAAATAATATCTTCATTAACAGAGAGAAATGGTGGAGGATACTTTCAGATTAAAGAAAACAATGGCAAGATAATCAACTAAGCAAAAATCATCAATAGCACTTAAACAATGAAAATAAAAAGATTTGAGACAGCAATAAAAATGGAGAAATCTTTCAAAAATCATATCAACAACTTGTAGCCATACCTAGACCTTAACAAAAACAGTACCTGAGGTACTTATAAAAAAGTTAAAAAATGAAAACAAGAAAAATCAGACAAATGTATCCAAATATTCATAAAGGAGATCTGTTTCTGGGGGTGACAAAAATTATAGGGGAATTCAGGGGGAAAGTATCTGAAGGTGGAGAAGATAAAAAAAATCAAACATTTTTTAATGCAAAAAAAGTAAGAAAATTAATATAGATTAAATGACTTGCCCAGGTCACAGACCTAATAAGTATATGAGATCAGATATGAAATTAAGCCTCTCTGACTCAAGGGCCAATATATCTACTATACCACCAAGTTGCTATTAGGAATTTCATTGATTATAATTGTATCAAAACTTGAACCTCCTGCATAATATTTTTTAATTCCTCCAACTACTAATTCCTCTCTGTTTCCTCCTTCAAAATATTTTGTTTTTTCATTTATTTTTCTTTATTTCCACAAGATCATATGTGTACATATTGTCTCCCTATGTATGACTCTCCTCCTGTCTGACTAAGGCTAATAGAGTGGAAGCCCTTGAAAGTAGGAAATGTTTTCACTTTTTCTTTGTATTCCTAGCATCCAATATATTATCGGGTATATCGGAAGCACTTAATAAACCTTTGCTCAATTGATTGAAAGAATAGTTCTTTGTTAATCCTAAAATATCTCAACATTTTTAGAACTAAAAAACTTAGAAGGTTATTTGGTACAACTTCTTGGATTTTACTAATGAGGAAACTGAGTCCCATAGAAATAAAGAGACTTGTATAAGTACTCCCAGATAGTTTGAGGTAATACAAGTAATAAAGATGTTCTATGATATTTCTATAATATAACAACTCCCTAATATCTGCTTTTCTCAATTTGCTTCTACTCACTCCCTCAGGCTATTTAAGGATAATAAATATAGTTAATTTTCAGTCCTTGGCTTTTAAAAAATACAGTAAAATCATTCTCCTGACCTTTGGGTCCCCCGTCTTTCATTCTTCCCAACCAATAATGCAAAATGAGATAGAATATGAAATGCTTCTTTCTCAACTCTTTCATAATATGTTCAGGTCATTTCTATAGTGGCCTCCAGTTGTAATCCAGGGATTTAAACTAAATTGCTTACCCCAGAAAATCCAGGCTTTAGATCTCTTCTCTGCCTTTCTTCTATGCAGACAAGGTAACTTGCCCAGATTATTCTCTCTAGATTGTATTCTGCTGAATTTAACAAAAAAGTAATATGATGCATTTCAAAAGATCATTTGGTAGCTATGATTTTTCATTGATGTCCATGAGTTTATAACTCTTCCTTACCTTGCCTTGTGTACTTCTGCCCAGGTATTTCCAAAAATCCTCCATAGAAAGACAGTCCAGAACAGTGGCAACTCTCTCCTGATTTGACTATTTTAAGAATATCAGATGACTCCTTAGAATGTTATCCTAACTCTTGGGGCATGACTGACTCATCTCCTTTTTTAATGAACTATGTCACTGATGATATATTTTCTATGACATTTCTTGAGGAATATATTGCACTATGCATCTTTCTATTGTCCACCAGGTCACCTAAAAACATAAACACACTCACATAGATACACACTGATAGACAACATACACACACACATGCAGACATACTGAAAACTAAATATAAACATGTCGTACTTGTTTCATCTTGTTCATCTTTTTAGAACTTTTTCATAATCTAGCTATTTCCAGCACTATCTTACCTACCTTATTGTTTATTTTTCTATTGAAAAGTTTTTAAATCCATCAGATATTAGCAGATTTGGGAACCTATATTTAAGTTAAACATTGAATTTAATTCTAATAAGTTGGCAAAAGGATCACATCTCCAAAACATTTTTGGAGATATCATTTGGATATTTGGAAATATCATTCTGTTGAAATGATTAATTTCTGGCCTAGAAAGATAATCATCCCTACTAGTCTGGCTATTATGTACTATTCCAGTATTCTCTTTCAATACTCTCTTTCATATACCAATTTTTTCCTAGTAAAAATGGACCACTTATCAGTCCATCTGTGCCTTTGTGTCATCTTGAATAGATGCTACCTTCTTTTTATGTAGCCATCGATAGTGCCCATCAATACAGTTAGCCAATCAACAAACACTTATTAAGCATGTTTTACCAGTCAGGAACTGTATGAAACTCTACTTTCTTAAATCCCTCAGAGTATTTTGTTAGTACCTCTCCTATACAGTAATCATATTCTAATTAGTTATTTCCCAGATACCTTCATTTCCTTCTTTTAACGAAGTTACTAGATCAGTAGTTCAAGAGAATGTTATAATCACAACATACCTATATTTCAGTAAATAATAATAAAAATAGTCTCTCTGCATATCTTTGCATAGAAGATGGATAGATGTGGACTAATAGAAAATGTGGACAGATTAATAATTAACTGTATGACTGGACCTTCAAAAAAGGAATTATTAATAGCTCAATATGAAGTTGAAAGAAGGCAGATCTCTAGTGGATCTGCCTGTGTTTTTGATCCTGAACTATTCAACATTGTTATGGAGATAAAGGAATAAATTTCATAGCTACTGAATTTTCAGATGATATTAAGCTAAGATAGATAGCTAATGATTTGGGTAACAGAAGTAGGATTGAAAACATTTATAACAGACCAGACTATTGAGCTGAATTTAATAAGATTGAATTTAATAAAGATAAACTTAAGATATACTGAGATTCAAAAACTCAGTTGTATAAAGACATAATTGACAGATCATGGTAGACTGCAGTTTAAATAAAAAAAAAAACATTTAGTGGTATTCAAGTTCAAAATGAATAAGTAATGTTATGTGGCTGGACACACACACACACACACACACACACACACACACACACATTTATACTTCTTAAGCTGCATTTAAAGGCATAATGTTTAGGGCTGGGGAAGTGATAGCCCTGCAGACTCTCTGAAGAATTATGTTCCTTTCTGACTGACAAGTTTTAGAAATTTATTGATAAATTGGGGGGCATCTGAATTGAAAAAAGGATTATAAACTCATGTTTCTCTTAAGGGATCTAGCATTATACAGTGAATCAGAAAGAGCTTTGAGAGATAGGATGGATCTATTAACTAGATAGGGTAAGTCCCAATGTTTACCAATCTAAGGGACTCATAGAAAGATGGAAAAGTTCCCAAGAGTTTATTGTCTAGTTGAAGAGATAAAACCAGTTTAAAAAAAAAAAAAAAGTTAACTACAGTGCCAGAACTATAGTCATAGAAACTTATTCTTCTAAGGAAAAAAAGCCTGAAATTTGAGATCAGCACTGAAACAATAGGAAAAATAAACAAAAACTCATTATGCTTTGCACTATGCCATCCTGCAAAGTCATTTTCCCCAACAAAATGGTTTTTATTTGGAACCATGCTCTTCTTCATGGTCTCATATATCCCTTACTTAGTTGAGACACAAGTTGAAAAAGACCCATTTACTGAAAAACTAGACCATGAATAGAACACAGAAATATTATAAAGAAATAGTCCCACTGATTTTTCCATGAATTAATAAATTGGTATATAGCTTGGGGGCAACAACCCAGTAATTGCTTTTTTCCCCCCGAAGAGATAGGGATTTATAATGCAAAGCATATAATAGTGACCCAAACTTGTTATCCTTTCAGTAGCAATCCATATATAAGACTTAATTATAAATTTTCCTAATATCCAAAGAGTAAGAACTTACACATATTGCTTAGATTGTGATAATTATAGAGATCTTCTTACTATGGGGACTCACAGTCATTTCCTTTGGGCTTTGAGATATACATAGTTCCAACTCCAAATTCAGGAATCATAATCTGAAAGTTTTGTTTGGTAGGTTCAAAAGTATTTTAAGAAGAGTTTTAATTTGTGTAATATCCTCAATATTTAGATAGATAGATAAATAGATAATACCTCTCATATAGCATGTTAATATTTGCAAAGTGCTTTATACATATTATCTCATTTTATCCCAACAACAATCCTGGAAAATCAGTGCTATTATTATCACCATTTTATAGATGAGGAAACTGAGACCGAATTTAGAAGATGAACTGAGGGTAACAACTATTAAATGTCTAAAGTGGGATTTGAACTCAAATCTTCCTGACTCTAGGTTCAATAATTTATCAATTGCACCACTTAGATACCTCTAAGAAGTAGTTTTCTCAAATTTGCCAGATCATGCAATGCTAATTTTAGGTCTTTTATGATGAAAGTGTAACTCTATAAAATTTGTGGTATAACGGGATAAATTTTATCTCTAGTTTTTATGCTTTTGAAAAAATTTTAAAGATGCTTATCAATGAGATCCAAATATCAAACTCACTGTTGTCATTTATCCCAGATGAGTGAAGCTGAGATCAATGGGCAGTTTGAATCCGTATGTGAATCAGTCTTTAGTGAAGTTGAATCTCAGGCCATGGATGCCCTAGACCTGCCTGGTTGCTTCCGAACGAGAAGTCACAGTTATCTGAGAGCCATTCAGGCTGGTTACTCTCAAGATGATGAATGTATTCCTGCAATGACATCTTCTAACATCACCTCAACTATCAGATCAACAACAGGTAAAGGAAAAATCTTTCTGCCTTATACAATGACATCATGATATTTATAATTGTTTCCATTAGACAAGAAAAATAACCCCATCCTACACACACACACACACACACACACACACACACACACACACACACATACACACCCTTATGTGACTTGTTATTCTAACAATTGATCATCATTTATTATTGCATTTTCAGGAAAATTCCAATTACTATTTTAAAAATTCTCCCATTAAAACTATATTGGTTTCATGTTCTCCCATAAATGATTTATTAATGAGGGATGGATTTCAAAATTGTGAAAGAGTGAATTTTTGGAAAACACTGGGTTGTTTTCTGACAGAAATACTCAAATTATGGGCATTACAATTGGTGGTTATACCTTAATTCTTAAGGTTATGCAATTTGTCATTAGTTTTCATAGATACTCAGAAAAGTCCAGGTAATGATCTACCAGGGGGCTCTCAAACTATGGCCTGCGGGCCAGATGCAGCTCGCTGAGGACATTTATGGGGCCCTCTGGGTTATGGCAAGTGGGCTGAGGGGCAGAGACAGAGTGTATTTTTGTTTTTACTATAGTCCAGCCCTCCAACAGTCTGAGGAACAGTGAACTGGCCCCCTATTTAAAAAGTTTGAGGACCACTGAATATATACATTTGGCCCTTTTATCAGTGTCCATCAGAAATAACTGTTCTTTATTCCTCAGATTTATAAAAATTGTTTGTAGCTAGAGATTAATCAATTCTGAATATAAATTCACTAATATTGGTAGAGCTCTAAGGATTGTATTTCATGATGCCCTCTGGTTCTAATGGAAATTTGGAAAATTTACCACCTAAATGAAAAATTACTGTCTAATATTTTATTACCCTTCCATTATTTATGTAACACAATGAATATACATGGTTCTGAGAAAGCTATAAAATAGGCCAAGGAATACAATTTTGCCATGACAAGCTTAAAGGCTAAGAAAATGATACAAGATGAAATCATATGATAACAAATAGGTGTTATAAAAACCAGAACTAGTGTATTATAAGGTAATCAGATAAGTTGGGGGGGAATATATTTTGAAAAAAAACAAAATGAGGATAAGGAAGTATTTTAACTAGATGTTATTAAGTATATAAAGGATGTAATGAATGAAGACATGTAATCAGGAGTTTCTAAAAGAGACCAAGAGAAGAATTGGAAAGGAATGTGCAATTGTAACTATATATCATTGAGTTTTTCTTCTAAATGAAACAATTTGCAAAGATTAGTAATATTCCACAGTATAAAAGGACCCACTATGGAATTCCATAGAAAAAATATTTTACAGCCTTATCAAAAGTTCTACTGGTGAATTTTTTTAAATGCCTTATAAAAGAAAAAATAAAAAGAAAAGAACAAGTTATTACTCCTCTTGATTTCTTCAATGTTTTCAGTTGTGGATCCTAAGAATTATTTGTGATACTGAAAGATAGATTTTTGACACCTATGACATGGTTGTATCATAAAAGCTGTATATTTATATAATGTCATACTAGAAGCAGAGAAATCATAAATATTTTCCAAACAAATCTTTGGAGAAATGGTTTGAAAAGGAAAGACCAAGAGCTTTTTTCAAGGTACCATATTCTGTGGTTTATACCTATGATTTTGGTAGCTTGAGGATGACAGGGTCTTAAGTTTATGGCTTCTCAATCATAACTGCCAGTTAACCATAGCAAAGTCACAACACTTGTGTTTTCATTTGCCTTTTGTAAAAGATAATTTTTATAGAGTCATTATGCTCATGAAGCAACTTAATCACTTTGAAGGCAATTAGAGAAAAAGCTTCTAAAAATTCATACAATCCTGCATTCAGAAAATATATATTGAGTCCCTACTATGTGCAGAAGACAGGTACACCCAGTAAGTATTTTTATGATCTTCAGAAGTACTTTGAAAATAAATTATTCCACATATTTGCAAAGTACTTTCCATATGTTATCTCAGCTAAACCTCACAACAATCTGTAAAGTAGGTGCTATTATTATCATCATTTTATAGATGGGAAAACTAGAAGTGAAAGATATTAAATGACTTGCCAGGAACACACAGCCAGAAATGTCTAAGCTAGGATCCAAACTCAGGTCTTCTATAATTCACTGTCCCACCTATGCAATATCTCATAAGGTTTTTTCTTTTAATGGAATATGGAAGTGGGGGTAAAGATAGGATTCTTTCCCCAATATTATAACCCCCCAAAATGAAAAGAGAACAGAAGGCAGGCCAGATGGAATCACTTTGAAAGCTCCATGCTGAATTTTTATGTACCTTAAAATAAAAGCAAGCTCAACATAGCAGAGATTTGTAGTCTCATGTATAATCCTCTCCTACTGTACACATTGTGTATGAAAATGCTCATTTTACTTGGTATTTGTTAAGTTCAGAATAAAAATGAAAATAAATTGTTAAACAGAAACCAAAATTAAAGCAATTCAGTGGATTGTTATCTGACTTAGAAAGGTAGTTTCCAAAGAGGAGCCTTAGAAATATTTTGAGAAATAGCAGAATCACTGAAATAAATACCCTGCCAGATGGGACCACTTTGGAATACCAGACTCATGTGGATAAATACATTTTGATATATGTTTATAATCTACCAACAAACATTTATTAAGTGTGTACTATATTCTATATTCAAAATACTACATAAGGGGACACAAATAAAATGCTACTTAGAGCAAGTTTGCATTCTAACAGAGAAGACAAGAAATACATATACAAGAATATGCTAAATGGACCTAAAGATGAAAAATATACATAAAGAAAATAAAAATTAGGTATATAAATACAAGGCAGTTTGAAAGGAAGGGTATTAGCAGTTGGAATAATAACAGCATTTGTATAATGTATAGTTTGCTGAGTGCTTTATAAATATTATCTCATTTCATGCTCACAACAATCTTGGAAGAAAACTGAAGCAGACAAGGGTTAAGAGACATTCAGGGGCCAAGAGTTAGTAAAGGCCTAAAGCTAGATTTGACTCCCACTCCTCATAACTCCTGGTCTACTGCTCTAAAAGTACAAAAGGCTTCATGTAGAAAATAGTAGTGGTTGATCTACACCTTGAAGAAGAGATGCTATGAAGTGGAAATGAAGAGGGAGTACACTTCAGGTTAAGGAAAAGGCTAGTAAAAAGACCCAGAAATGAGAAAAGAAGTGCCACACCGGAGCTAACGCAAAGTCAGTTTGAATTGTAAATATAGGAGAATGAGAATAATATCTAATAAATTTGGAATAAAATAATCAGGCTAGGGGCAGCTAGGTGGTGCAGCAGATAGAGCATCAGCCCTGAAGTTAGGAGGACTTGAGTTCAAATTTGCCCTAAGACACTTAAACACTTCCTAGCTGTGTGACCCTGGGCAAGTCACTTAACCCCAATTGCCTCAGCAAAAATAAAATTAAATAATCAAGTTTGACTGTGAAACCCTTTAAAAGCTATAAACATAAGAATTAATATTCGATTCTAAAAATAATAGTTCATTAGACTTTTTTCTGTTTTTTGAAGTAAGAGTGACATATAAAGAACCTCATTTAAGGAAAATTATTTTGCCAGCAGTATCATGGATAGAGTGGAATGGGAAGAGATTTAACTCTAGGAGAGAAATTGGGAGGCCATGAAAATAATCTAGGTGAGAGGTGAAAAGAACCTGAAGTACTGTGTATGTATAGAAAAGGAGTTGTTTATGAGAAATGTTCTGAGAGGCACAATTTTGAAATTAATTCACTATGTCCAGTAAAGATAAGTTAACACTGAAGCTGTGGACCTGACTATCTAGAAGAATGGAATAACTTTTAACAGAAAATAGAGGAATTTGGAAAGAGAGTATGTTTAGGGGAAAAGACAATGAATTCTATTTTAAACAAGTTGAATTTAAGGTGATTCTGGGACATAGAAATTTGAAATACCCAATAGACAACTTGTGACATGGGACTGAAGCTCAGGAGATAGACTGGGACTGGATATAGAAATCTGTGGGTCTTCTATATGAATGATAATAAATAAATTAATATTATCATATATAAATTTATGGGGACACAGAAAGAGTGTATAGAGGTAAAAGAGGGCTGAGGATTGAAATTTCAGGGACATTTATGAGGCTTGATATGGATGACAGATCAGCTGAGGAGAAAACTAGCAAATCTCATTTTTTCTGCAAGTCATACATCCCTCTAAGCACAGTATTTATGCTACTTCTCTTTTGTACTTTTTCATTGGTAAACTGAATTAACAGTTAACTTATTATGAGTATGAGAATCTACAAGTTAGAAGGAACCTCAGGAGGTACCTAGTCCCAAAGAAATAATGAAAAAATTCATTAACATTTAAGTTGAAAGAGTAGAGCAGTGAGAAAGGAACATATGATAGTGAGAGTCCCTGTTTTGTGAAGCTTTCTCCTTAGAATATGGATTCAATATATTGATTTTAAAAAAAAATCAGACAAAAAATTGCTGCTTTCCTAGACCCTGAAAGTAAATACTCAGTCTCTTTTTGAAAAGTTCTATTAACAGAGAACATGATACTTATCAAGGGAATCTAAGTATTGGGAAGAGAAAGAGAAGGAGGAAAGAATAAAACTACAGCAGTAAATGTTTATTTGGTGCTTTAAAGTTTTCAAAATATATTGTCTCATTTGATCTTCTTAACAACCCTGGGAAGTACATACTATTATTTCCATTTTAAAGATGATAAAACAGGCAAGAGGACCTTACACTATTGCTTATATTTATCTGAAATCTTTTGCTTTGCAATTTCTACTGATAACCCCTGTGATAAATCAGAAGAATTACAATTCTACTAATCAAGAAATTCTTAACCTGTTCCATAAACAACTTGAGGGGTCAATGGGTAGATTTCAAGGGACAGTGTGTGAATTTATTTTTAATATTTTATAATTATCTCAATGTAATTGGCTTATTTTATAATCCCATGTGCTTTATTTTATGTAGTTTAATTATATTACTTTGAGAAGGGATTCATAATTTCAACCAACTACTAAAGAGGAACATTATACACAAAGATTTTTTTTTAAAGCTTAAGAATGTTTGCTTTAATACATAACAACCTTTCGGATATAAAAATTGCAGTCATATATCTGCTCCAATTCTATTGCTACCAATAGTACTTACTGTCAAACACCATTTAATCTTTTCTCCAACTCAATTATTCCAAATTTTTTCAATAGTCTTTATCTGATAAAACCTACTCTGATGCTGCAGCATGATGAATAAATCGGTAGCTTGCCTATTCTCAAGGCAAGATCAATGAAACATAAACGGTGGTGGGTTCTGTGTGACAAACTTCACCTTTTCCAGCCCTGTTAAACACAGAAGAACTTTCCCCACATTATATGCAGGCCACTACAGGTTGGATGTTAGATGGCCAGTTCTTTCACTGTGGTCATTCCCTTTTAAAATAATTCACTGGACTTATTAATACAGGTACTCTCTCTTGATGAAGATCATAGTAAGTTTCTTCTTTCCTATTTTGTGGAAAGCTCATCCATGTATTGCTATATATTCTCTATGGAAGTTCCACTCAGAATTCTTAGAGTTTTTTTATTTATTTCCCTTGATATTCTATGAATACCTAGAAAGCATGAAGAGTGAATGATGAACCTCTCTCCTCTTCCATTTATGCATCCCTCTAAGCACTCTCTTTATACTACTTCTCCTTTGTAATTTTTCACTGGTAGACTGAATTAACAATTAACTTATAGTAACCATGAACCTCCCTTTCTATTGCCTTTGTGAGTGATCCACAATCATAGACTATTAGTGCATGACAATCCATAAACTATTTAATATACACATTATGAACATATTAATGATTTAGAAAGAATCATTGAATACTGTATAAAATTTATTTTGTAAATATTAACAATTTGGTGTTTCATTTGGATTGAAATTTTATCATCTTTGGCTCAAATAAATTCCCTTATGAAGTTATTATTTTATATTAAAGGCAGATGGTGGAGATTCAGCTAGATGTCATTTTCTCTATTCAATTGTCAAAGAGCTGAAACTTGAATAGTAAAAGGCATTTGGCAAAATGACCAAATAAAGTCCAAAAATGTTTCTCTAGCCTACTGTTTCTTTCATTATGAAAAAGCTACATATTGATTAGCGAACTGCTCATTAAATGAAGTGGTTTTGAAAACATCTAACTTTCATTTCACACATGATTTCTTTCTCATCTATGAAATGATTTATTTGATAGATTTTATTGTCTAAATATGCAATTCCCTAGATTTTTCTAGGGAAATAACATTATGGATACTGTAGGGAAAATGCTATAAAATTAGATTATTATGATTTTGCTATGGGTCAAGATTTTCCCCAAAATATTACAAGGCTGATTTAAGAAGTCATTAACATAAGAGAATCAGCTTTAACCAGGGCAGAGGAAACATTTATATATATTATTATTCTATTTTCTAGAATCATTTGTCTCTCTAAAGTACTCAGAAATTCCTAGTTTTTCAGAATAGACACTTTGAAATCACATCAGGGGAAGCATTCTGTATTTCTGTACTATTACACTTAAAAAGCAATGCCATATTTGAGAAGAACACTAGGTTAGGATTCAGAAAGAACTGATTTCAAATGCTTCCCCAAATATCTAGCAACTAAGAGTTTCTGGAAGAGTCATTTAAACTTTCTGGGCTTAAATATCATTTTCTATAAAATGGTAATAATAATAATAATAATAATAATAATAATAATAGCACCCATATCAAAAGTTGTGGTAGGATGCAATATATATAAAGCATTTACAATATTTGTGCTATTGATGATGATGAAGATGATGATTACTGCAGGGGTATTATATTTCCACCATTGCAAATTTTGTTCCTATTTCATTATTTTACTACTTAATCTATTCTAAACTTTTAATTGGAAAAACATGACTCCATGTTTTTTCTCTGTATTAATCTGCTGATAACAAAAATGCATAATTTTGCCTCTTTTTAAAGATGCCCAATTCATCATCTGGTGCAGCCTAAGACTTTTTTTTAAACAACATTAATGTAGTTTCCCATAATGCATTGTTTCATTCAAGTAGCTACTCTATTAGATTCAGAGAACCTGAGTTCCAATCCCAGATCTCTGGGATCCAAAGATCCAATCCAATCTCTCACTTACTATCTGCCATATAACTTGGCCTCTTCCATCCCAGATTGTCTTATCTATAAAATGAAGGTTTTAGAATTAAGATTACCTCCATAAGAAAAATAGCTTTCCAGACATGGGGATTCACCAATGAAATTCTGGACAGGTGGATAGCACCAAGTGATTAGACTTTGAATCAGGAAGAACCAAGTTCAAAACCTGCCTCAAACACTTACTTGCTGTTTGACCCTCAAAAATCACTTAAACTCTTCGTTCCCTCATCTGTACAATGTGAACAACAATAGCACCTTCTCCATGGAGTTGTAGTGAGTATAAAAATGATATTAGGTAGATCCATAGATAGATATTTAGATATATAGATAAATGGATAGATGATAGCACTTTGCAAACCATAAAGTACTATATAAATACTAGTATCCAATACTAAGCATAATGCCTAGCATTTAGAAAATAGTTAATAAATGTTTACTGTTGACTGACTGATAGAAATAACTGGATTGTTGAACTATTGCTTCAATATCTGTGAGAAGTCAGTAGTGGCAGCCAATGGTTAAAGGTGATGCTGATTATGGCTTTATTTTTAATAGTATTTTATTTCTCCAAATACATACAAAGATAGTTTTCAACATTCACCTTTGTAAATCTTGTGTTCCAAATTTTTCTCCCTCTCTCCCTGTTCCCCCAGCCAAGACAACAAGCAATCCAATATAGGTTAAATATGTGCAATTCTTCTAAACAAATTTTCATACTTGTCATGCTGCACAATAAAAATCAAAGAAAAAAAACACAAAGAAAAAAGAAACAAATAACAAAGGTGAAAATGCTGTGACTTGCCCCACATTATACAAATAGTAAGACAAGATTCAAATTGAGGTCCTCTTATTCTCAATCTAATATTCTTTATATTCCACTAAGATATCTCTAAAATCTACTTAATAAAATCCAAGCTTCAGTCTTAATGAGAATTTCAAACACTTAAGATCTCTCAAGGTCAGTGATAATTAGGTAGAGGTCTTGATATTTTCCTCCATGGTTTGTTTGGAATTAGACATACTGCAGAGGTCATGTTGATTTTCCTGCATTGCAGCATAATGCACATTGGGATTCCAGAAGTGTGCAGTTGATGACATCATGCATTAGCCATCCCAGAAGAACTCTAGCCAAAAATCTTGATATAAAATGTCAACCTAGTAGGAGAAAAGTCTTCAACTATTGGTTGGTATAAAGCCTTGCAGAAAAAAAAAAAAAAAAAAAAACAATTAGAAAGTGATTGGATAAAGGAGAATTATAGAAAAGCTGACTTGCTATGAGGGGAGGAAAGTGAGGGTGAGAGCTGAAACTTTAGGAATCGTCAGGTTATAAACAAGTATCCAAAGGGATACTTACTCAAGAAAGTAAAAAAGGATTGTCATAAATGGAAATGTACTTCATGAATTTAAAGTAATATATTGAGGTGGGAGAATGTATCTTATTTCCGCTTTGGTACTCACTTTTTGTATCTTCTATGGTTTAGTGAAATGAATTGAATTGAATCAAATTGAAATGTTTCCCTATCAAGTACCTCAACCACAGTGTAGCTCTAAGAATATAGTTTTTATTTGCCTCTCTCCAATCTGCAAGTAAATGTATAAAATCTCTCAGAGTTCATTGAGTGGCCAAGACAAAAATATGCAGTGATTATTGATTGGGAGGTCTAGCTACACCAGTGAATTGGCCAAACGATATAACAGGATTTTAGATTAAGAGCCAGAAGAGACTTTAAAAGATAACACTCCAAGATCCTCATTTTTCTCAATGAGGAAATTAAAATGTAGGGGGTGAAGGTCACATGAACAGTAGGCAATAGAAGTAGAAGCCAAACTGAAGTCTTCTGAATTCAGCCAGTTACCTCTTTACAACTCATAGAGATGTCTGGAGAAATGATAAAAGAAGTGATTGGGTCACTCAGAAAGGCTAGAGGATTTGTCCCTTAAAGAGCAGAAGAGTTCTACAAGGTTAAGCCAGTAGAAGCAGGGCATATGGGAGCCAGCTCTAACTGCCTCAGCTTCTTTTGAAATTTTCTGTGAGAGCATTTAAACCTCAAGAAATCATCAAACTCTGCAAAACAGGATTTGATTTATTCTTTTGTTGATATCTAGTCTTAAGAAAATGTTAATGAGGAAAATTAAACTAAGTATATGAATATATTCTTCCACCCCTAGATTAGTAAAAGCATTTACCAGCACATCTCTGAAGTGAAATATGTTCTCATTCCACTGATGATAGATCTGATTTCTGAGTTCTCTAAATCAACTAGATTAAGCTTAGAGGCAAAGGGCTGGGGAGAAGTAGGGATAAAGCTTTATTTGAGACTTTTGAAAGTATCTTTCATCATAAAGAGAATATGGAAACCATTGGTACTTCTTTCAAAGGACTAAAGCCAAAGTCATAAAACATTTAAATATACTACCAATGAAATTTCTTGAGGCTCCTTAAATTGCCTTTTTTTTGCATAAGTGATAACTCAGTGAAACTTACTGAGTCTAAAAGAAAAAGATATTGGAATATAAAGGGAAAATCCTTCAATGGCAAAATAGAAATTCTCTACTCTAAAAAGTAAAGAAACCTTTAATATCTTTTTTTTTATTTTAACAAAATCCTAAAAAGGGAGTAAACCTTGAATACCTTAATTTTATCAATAATATAATGAACTTGAATGCCCATGATATAGATTATATTCTTGCCAGGATCCCTAGTCATTCATCTACATAAAAGTCCCAAAAGGGTATTGAAGAGAAAAATGATTTTAATGAAACTAATCATTCTAAAACAAACTGTAATGAAGAGAGAAGGAAAAAGTCTTTGCCTTAAAAGAATTTAGTGAATATGAGGGACAAGTTTCTCTTCTCCTGCCTGGAAGTAACAAATAAGGATTTGAGGAAGTCAAAAGAAACATTCTTCTGTCTTTTCTAAACTGAGTCCAATGCACACACTTAAAAAATCTCTATAATATTTCAGGTGAAAAGAATAGTTTCCTGTTTACCAAAGCCAATGTGTGAAAATGAAAAGAAAAGGTGCAGATACCTCCTGAAAAAGCAAATTTAGGAAAACAGCAGAACCAATGCCACCAAAAGAATCCTGTGGGGGAAAAAAAAAAAAAACCTGCCTGGCCAGGTTTAGCAGCAGCCTCTTAAAGGCAGAGACCTTTCCAAACCTATCTAGCAACCACTGTCCAGTGACTGCCCTACCCAGTCCAACAGCAGTAGAACCTAATAAACATCCAGCACAGTCATCTAGAGATTTTCTTGATAGTACTATAATGGCCTATTCAGTAGAATACCACACTCTAGGAAAAGCAAGCCCACCTTAGCCTCTGGTTTAGAAAGATCATTAACCCTACCATTTTGGAGTTTTGTTAGTTGCCTCATCAAATGTGCTCCTTTCTTACATATCTTGCTAAACTTGTATTTTAAATTTGTGCCTCCTCATTCCTCATCCTCCTCCTAGATTCTGGAAATTTTTGTGGCAGAGGTTTTCTGGTTTTGGAGATAAATGCTTTGTAAAAACTTTTTATTATGCCACTTAAATAAGTGCCTCTTCTAAAGAACTGAGCTTCCTAGTTAATTGTTAAAGATAAACAACTAGTGGGGGCTTATGAGCTAGTACTTAGGAAGACAGTGTTCTCCCCCCACACACACACATATACTCCCTAGAACCTTGAAAGTAGTAACAGCTACCCCTCTGGAGACCCATGTTACTAGTGGCAGCATGAAATGAGCAAGGGCTATTATTACATTTGAATAGACTAACTAAAATTATTTTTTCTAAAAATGTTTGTTTAATGTTTATACTTCTCAACATCATGAATCAAAAGGCAGCCCAAAAGGGAACCCAAGATTTTCCATTCAAGCTACATTTTTGAAATGTAATTATATTTTGTTTATAAAAATAATATTAGAATTATTGAATGGTGTTTATTTGATAATGATGAGTGCCATTATTATATATATATACTATATCATCTCAAATAATCATAAAGTTTCAGAGGATTATGAGGCAATGTATCCCTGAAGTCTTGGTAGTCAAGGAGGCTCTATTTGATCTCAGTTTTGGCATTTATGATTTGACTAATCTTGGATAAATAACCTCTCTGAATCTGTTTCCTCATCTGTTAAAATGAAAGGATTAAACTAGTTGACCTCATATTTAAGCTGATTTTCAATAGGGATGATTTCTTTTTACTCTTTGTATCCTCAGAGTCTGACATAAAGTTGATGATTAATAAATACTTATTGAATGGATGTACACATGAGTGAATGAATGACTTTCAACTAAATCCATAATCCTAGATTACACCATAGATTAAAATGTTAACATCATATGAATAAAAACTAAGCAATTATTCTATAAATGAATTTGTCAAATTGGATAGGATTATAGGATCATAATACTAATTATGGTTAGACAAAGTATACATAGTCCATCACACATATTTTCTCATTAAAAAAATTGGTTATATGATCTCATATAAATCAAGAATCCAGCTAATTACCTAATTTTTTTTATTATTTTCAAACAGTTTCAGGAATTAAGTAAGGCACGTAAGCATTTCAGAAACAAAAATCCAACCCTTTCTCTCTGCCTTAGTAAATAAGTCTCAGCAAAATGAAAGGTTTCCTTATCAAATCAACAAATAGCTTATTTTCCATTTGAATCATAAAATCAAAAATACTCCTTTTTCAAGGTCATGAGAATGCAAAATGTAGGGAAATTTTTAAATCATTCTAGAGGCACTTTTATTAGGCTATATAATCTCATTATCATGCTACCATGTTATTAGGAAAGGATATTGGAATCCCCATTTCTAAAATCAGTAAAAAATGTTGAAAATCTGTCTTTTAGAATTGAATCTCTGATCAATGGAGAGAAAACAGTTTGATTTTCTCAAAGACAAAAGTGCACCATTTGAATTTCATTAGTCACTATCTTTATTTTGCCATGAAGGATTAGGTTTTTCCTTGCTGTGATTTTGTCTATTAGTATCAATTTGGAAATGAATGGACCAATACATATGTCAAGTTAATCGTATTTAAATGTATGTTTATAGATCAGCAGGTTTTAAAAAACAAAACAAAACAAAATAACACAGTAACATATTGATAACTCTGACAATAATGTCTTGTGATTTTTTCTCCTTTCCAGGATTTCTAATCCTTTAATTGAAATTAAGCAAAATAAAAGAAAAACCTAATTTAGGAAGCTTTTGTATTAGTTATCCTGAAAAGAATCTAATCTGTTTTTTTATTTTATTTTGTGGCCCTTTTTTCATGTTAAGAATTTCTAAGACATGATTTGAAGAGAGAGTAGACAGATTTCAAAATACCTATAAGTCGCTGACCATTCTCTTGCCTTTCTACTTTCCAGCAATTGACTTATTTTGGCTTTCAGGTATGTTGAGAGATTGATTCAAGCATGACTCCTCTGAGAAGAGCCAGGAAAATTGAAGAAATATGTAGGCCATCTAAATTCTGGGGATATTCTTTCCCAATTACACCTACAATGGCAGACTAAATCCCAAAAGCAAGGCTAACAGTCTTCTAAGGATACCCAATATAGAGGTTTTTAACTTTTTGTGTCTTGGACCACTTTAACATTATATGAATGTAAAAACAAACAAAAATCAATAAAAGAAACAAAAAAGTTTGATTTCTAAGAAAAGCATGAAAATTAGTTGTTCAGCATGACCAAGAAGAGAGGAATAGAATAGATTAATGATAAGAAAGCATATCTTCTGAAAACGAGTTATAATTTATTTATGAAGATTGTAGGAAGTCTAAATTTTGAGTGAACTAGGTAGGAAAGTTTTTGTATGATCTGACTTTTTTTAAATCTGAAGTAGGACTCTGGATTAGATATAATTTTAGGATGTCTAAAAGCCTCATTTTTCTCAGGTAAAATTATTTCACTGTACTCTACAGTTTTTAGAAATGTTCTCCTTCCTATAAGAAGTTCATATTTGACAGCAAGAGAGTTTAAATAGGCATATGATGAACTTTTCTTATAGATCCATAATGTTCTGAAGATTGTCTCTCAAGAAATGTTAGAATGTGCAGAAGGTATAATTATCTGGAATAAAGAAGGAGCATCTTAAGTCAAGAACTCAATCAATCAGCAAATACTTATTACTTGGAGAAAAGGAGAAAACTCATACATATAAGTATATACAGAATTATAAGCAAGATAAATACAAAATAATGGAAAGGGAAAATGAAAAATGGTTCATATAACTCAAGGTGTGAAAGTCTGCCAATGAAGACCATCGCCATCTAATATTTAATATTTAATAGATATGTTCTAGATAGTTTATGTTAGGCAAATAGAGGGTTAATGGACTACCCAAGCTCATAAAGCCGAGTGAATATAGAAGTCAAGATTTCAAACAAATCTTAATTCTATGCCCTGAATTCCATCTCATTCACTATATACATGAATCCATCCAGCATGGTGTACTGAAAAGAATTCTGTTTTTCTCCTCTCTCCCTCTCTCCCTCTCCCTCTCCCTCTCCTCTCCCTCTCTCTCTCCCTCTCTCTCTCCCTCTCTCTCTCCCTTTCCTCTCCCTCTCCCCTCTCTCCCTCTGCCTCTCTCTCTCTCTCTCTCTCTCTCTCTCTCTCTCTCTCTCTCTCTCTCTCTCTCTCTCTCTCTGCTTCTCTCTCTCTCTCTCTCTCTCTGCCTCTCTCTCTCTCTCTCTCTCTCTTCTCTCTCTCTCTCTCTCCTCTCTCTCTCTCTCTCTCTCTCTCTCTCTCTCCCCAGACACACATATAGAGACACATAAACACACATACAGAGAGGAACAAACATTTATTAGGTGTCTGCTATGGGCTAGGCACTACACTAAGCACTTTACTATCATTATTATCTAATTGGTAAAATGATCTTAAAATGTTAACAGTTTCACTTTTATGGTAGTAAACTCTTTTATTTTCTGTGTGATAATGTAATTCCTGGAATATGGGAATCAAGCTGTATTTTAATGTCAATTTTTAATGTTTCATTTGTAATGTAATTTTAATAATTTAATGTTTTAATTTAATTTTAAAACTTTTCATTTTTGATGATTCTGAGAACTTTAGAGGGTACTTTATTTTGCAAAATAAGAGAGGAACATCCTTGAATTTCTAAGAGTGATAAGACTTTTCCAAAATATTCATCATGAAATATTAAAAAAAAAGTCCACTTTCCAGAAGCACAAAACTCTCACAGAAAGAAGAGCAAGCCACAGGGAGATGAATAATACTGGAAGATATTTGATTTAGAAGACAAATGTCAGGCTTCAAAATAGGTTCCATTTTTATTCATTATTCTGGGCTGTGCTCAACTAAAGTACATTGTGAAAAATGAAAAGATGAGATGTAATCTCTTGCATTGACTCTACAGGACAAAGTGACCAAGAACACCTCTGGATGGATCTTTTATTTTTATCTACAGGAATAGAAGAGTGGACCTAAAATCTATGCCAACCATTCAGATCAGTTAAGATGAGTTAAAAAACACAAAATACACAACTGATTAATTTCTCTCCAGACCCATTGATCCAGTAATACTCTGACTTATTTCTGGAAAATTAATTCTATTTCTAATCATCAAACCATTAATATGTGCATCTAGGATTTAAGAGCTTTGGGACATAACTGTTTCTTTTACTTGAGGAAGATTAAAGTTAATTTGATAATTGGAATTTAGAACATTGGATTAAGCAAAAAAGCATGATTACCTTTTTATATAAACTATGATATTTTTCAAAAGATTTCTGAATTACAAATTGTTGAATATCTTCAGAACTCATATTATCTGTCATCTTGCTTCCAGAAAAGAATATATTTATTAAATTATAAAAGATTTTTAGGGAATGAAATTGCATAACTTCACTCTGCTTAAAAAATGTATTCTTCAAAAGCAAGGAATCTTTGGTTGATCAAGCATTAAGCTGGGATTGAAGAGCCAGTAGCTAATTCACTAGATGATCCTAAGCAAGTATCATACCTCAACCTTTCTACAATTCAGTCTTTCAGTCTTGAAAATGGAATATTAGCTATTTCTTCCAGCTATAGAAGAACCCATTGGAGATAAATAGAATGAAAAATAAACAAAAGTTATTTTGTCTTTTTAAGAGTGAAAATGGCATATAAGTGTAAGATAACATCAATTTCTAGTTATGACTTTCATTTTGTAAATCAACTTCAAAGGTTTGAGAAGGGATAGAGAGACTTAGAAAATATAACTTTAGACAATGTGTTGACTCGTTTTAATGTAAATAAATATCAACTCAGATGTAATCATTTGAAACCTCTCTCCTTGCAAATCTTATATCAGCCTTTTGTACTGACTTCCTCAAAATGATGCTCAGACCTCTCTCTTCTTTTTAAGAATAATATACGAAACAGAACATAGTAATGGGAGCCAGCTGCAACTGAAACATTTTTGAGCAGTTTTCTGAAAAACACTATAAATTGCCACTTAAACTACAGATCAGCTATTCAATGTTCTTATCCCAAAACTGGGCTGATGGATGATTCATTGGGTAATTTCCATGCCAGCCTTCTCTAGCAGTATGTCTTTTAACTTGTTCAGGAAGGAACACCACTTACATAGACCATTCTAAGACCTTGGTGAATCTTTGTGGAAAAAATTATTTTCCTTCTTCACTATTTGTAATAGATTTAAGAAGAGCAAAACAGGAATGTTCAAATATGTTTCTTCTCCAGAAGCTCTAGTATAATCCCAGACAGCTGGAACATTTATACTTTTCCAATTTAAATTAAATTTATTGTTTCCAATTCATTATGAGGCTATCTCTAGTCTGCTCTAGTCTGAGAAGTAATGATATATAGGTCATTAAGTGTCTAGCTGACTGTCTACCTTTTACTAAATATGTAAAGCAGATAATATACAAAAATGCTTCTTGGCGTGTTTCCTTTTTGATCAATAACAATAGTCACATTACCACATAGCCTATATTTCCTATTGGAAAATAATTCTTCTTCCTTATCCATCTTTCTAGGATAATAAGTTTGATATTTGAGAAAGATTTTTGAATTTCTATCCATAAGCCAGGAAGAATGTACTTTTTCAATCCTTACAAGTAGTTTTTGCCTTGCTGTTACATTAATTTTATTAAGACCAAGTTTTGATATATTAGTTTTCTAGCAAGTTAAGTGTTAAGTAGAAGTGTTGATCTACTCTAAATGAAGGAAAATGTTCTGAGGTCAATGGCTGCTAAAAGAACTCTTAGAAACCAGTTTGTTTTTACATCAGAGGAAACAATGAATCATGACTAAGATGGGTCTCCCAAAGTCCCAATCTATCAGGTACATTTAATTTGCTAGCAAATACCCAATTTTAGTCCATCTTTAATGCAGAATGCAAAATACATCTAGAGAGATTTCAAAACCACAAGAAAAATACATGCTTGTATCATGAAGACATATGCCAAGCAACATTTGCTTTGGAATTTACTAAAGTTCAAAGAAGTTGATTACTCTAAGTCACCTAACCATAAGATAATTGTTAGGCTTTCAACATTTCCTTTTAAAACTACTCTTTTCAAGAATAATTGCACTTCAGCATGAAGCTTTTTACATTTTAAGACATTGAGATGTTCAAGTATTTTTAATTTGGAGAGGAATAACTTAGATTAATTCCTAATTTATTTACTGCATTTTACCATCTCACTAAAAGACAAACAAGTTTCGCAATTGTACTGAATTTTCCAGAGTTGCTGTAAAAATAAAATGAAATAATATATGTAAAATAAAATATGTTAAAATAATATTATATAAAATACTACATAAATCCTAAACCACTGTGGAAATATGAGAATGTTTATTCTTCATGACTATTCATTTTCCTTTGTTAAAAATGGACTCTGAGTTTCTAGAATTTACTTTTATATTTTGTTAGAATCCTCTTTGATTTGGGTATTCACTACAATCATAAAGATTCCCATTCATCCATCCTTTCGCATTTTGTGTGACTTCTGAGACTCTGCTCAGAATTCTGGAGGTCTTTTTCTAGATCTCTTGATTTTTCATAGATACAGATATATTGTGGTATATACAAATTGTTCACTTGTACCTCATTTTCCTTCTTCAAATGGCCTTTGTGTTCTCAGTCATGCATTTGATAACATCCTTTATGCTTCTTCTCCAGAACAATTTCTAGATTTTTTTTTGCAAAATTGAATCTCTGTCAACTTCTAAGGACCATTATGCCATTAAAAAGTTGATTCAGTCTTTGTTTTTTCTTCTAAAAATCCAAGCTTATTGTGAAAAGTGATTAAAAAATATTGAAGATGAAAATAGGAAGTGTCTTAAACAGTGAAACAGCTGCCATCACGTTATTTTACTGTCTACAAGATGTTAAGTGCTAGTTAGACTATAATTTCTGGCTAATTAACACATCTGAATTAGATGTCTTTGGTGCTAGCTAGTCCATCAAGATTTCTTCAGTCCTTGTGCTGCCCACATAATTTTTTGTTGCCTTAATACAGCCATGGTGCTTTGGCCTGCAGGGCTGTGATTTCATTGTCCTAACTGATTTACATTTATGTTTGAGACTAACATTAATTACACTGTCAAAATAGGTTTTAATCTTACTTGCAACATCTTTTGCCTTCAAAGTTGGGCTTCACCAATACAGAGATATGCATTTAGATATTCATAGGCTCGATTACTGTAATTGCTTTTATGCTGTTATCCTTCAAGACTAATTAAGAAAATACAGTGAATTTAAGTGCTGCCATTAGATTTCCCACCAAATGATGCTGCCTGCTACTTAAAATACACCTTATTTTGATAGTATCATTGTGTTTTATGGGATGAGATGCTAATTTTTTTTTATTTTGGGGGGGGTTGCAAATATCTTCTTGGATTGAATTCAACTTCACTCTTCACCATTCCAGGAGTAGGCTGATGAGTTTTGGCACTTATACATTACTTATACATTTACTTTAATGTGTTCAGGGTTTAATCCAGCAGCAGATTTGAGAGTACAGTCTGGTGATGTCACTATACTTCCTGAAGTGAAATGTTCATGACTTCAAAGAAAAACTTGCTAGTATTAAGAATGGGTGACAAGTTGAAGGTACTCTCATAACCCATTGGCATAAATTTCATCTGTTTTATGTCATTTACCAAATGAATGGGCCCTTCCAGTGTCAGCTTAATTTGTTATCCACACAAAAGTTTTGGCTGGAGCTCTTCTAATATATATTTAGGGATACTTGAATGAGTTATTAATTTTAGAGAAAAAGTTTTAATAAAAAGATCCTCTCCTCATCTTGTCTCAGTGATATCAGCTGTCATCATTTCTTCTCTGTTTGCATTTTTGTTTCACTTACACCAAACCCTAAATGTAGAAAATCAGCTTTCCTCACCATCAATCCATTTTCTTTAGTTCCATTGACTTACCTTTGGAAAGTACTGCTAAAATAAGATTAACTCATTTGATTCCAAACAGGTGTGTGCCTCTAGGAACTTGTACTTTATACATTTGATGTCTTTACAAATATTTATAGGTTGAGGCAGGGGTGGAAGGGGGAGAAATATTATCATCTGTATAAGTAACACCTAATATGAAAAATACCTGGACAGATGCAGATCAACAGCTTCTCATTAACTCCTGATCTTGGAGAACTTCCTGGGACATCAAGAGGCTTAATGATTTATCCAGATCACCCAAACAGTATGTGTCAGAAGGAGGACTGGAATCCAGGTCTTTTTGTCTCTGAAGCTGACCCTTTATCCTCTATACCCTATAGCCTTTAGAAACACATACAAAACACTTAAAATTTATCCAATCTTCTGGGTAAATAAGCTATTTATTCTACATGAATAATATTTCCAAATAGCTGTAGCTTGTCACTTTTGGCATTGATTTATTTAAGTGAAGATTTCATACCTTATACTCTCCCTTAGGGACTCTCAAGATCATCATTATGAATATTAATCAATTTAAGATTTTGCTTTTGTTATAAATAGCTATTAAAATGTATAAAGCTATTTGCTGCTATACCAAATGACCAGAGTGCTATACTTTTGCATTTCTCTATCTCCCAACTAAGTCTTTCTTCATGCAGTGATATCTTTTTTTTTAATCATGTCTAATTTACTTTGTAGCCAAAATTGTAACTACAATATCAGAAGGAGGCATGCTTCTATTCTGAGAGGAGTTGTCTATGTGGCCACTGATGTATCTTTCACAGTCCTCCAGTGTAACTATTGCAATCAGGACACTCCCAGAGAGGTTTCCATCGCTGCAGGAGAATTATGCAAAAACTCCTTCCCCATTATAAATAAACCTTTGTGATCTCTCTGCCTTTTCCTGCTATTCCAAATCTCTTTTCAGCATTTTGTGTTTTAAACTGGATTTCAATTTATATGTTCCCTTTTCCTTTTACTATTTGTACTCTGAGTCTAAGAGCAGAATGGAAAGCTTTGTTCCCTGTTGAAGGAATTAAATGCATGAACCAGCCAATAGGGAAAGGATTTGGAGAACAGGATTGTTTAATCATAAAATCAAATTATATCCTTAGACAATACATCACTGATTTTCTCAACCTAATGAAATATAGAACCATTTACATAATAGGCAACATAATGCTAGTTGCTTGTTTTTATAGCTACCTACATAGTGGCATTGATACTTTACCTTTGTAAACTCAAATAAATCACTTTTGTGAGTTTCAGTTTCCTCATCTGTAAAATGAAGTGGGTGAAGTACAGGATGTCTAATGTTTCTTCCACATCCTAAATCCTATGATACCATACTTGAAAAATCAGCAGTGAATTGTTATTCTCCAATTTGTACATGAGATTAACAACATACTTATTAAGCTGAAAGGGAATCATTAACCCTAGTCATAGCTTTTTTTTTTTATTTTGAAAAGAGTTTAATTAGTTATATCTTTTATCTTCATAGTATAAATTTAGTTTTTATTGATATTTTAACCAAAAAATACAAAATGTTTCTTGAATTTTTATCAATATTTTTCTTTGAATTTTCATCAATATCTATATCCTGTGAATCAAAAGCTTTTGATAGCATTGATTTTCATTATCCTCTTTTCGTAAGAAGGATTGTTGTATACAAGATCAGAAACTATACTTAGAATTGTAACATATCTCTGGGTTCACATTCCCACCTTTGACACTTACTAGCTATGTGACCCTAGAGAAATCATTTGTCTTTACTGAGCTTCAGTCTCTACATTTATAATATGAGGACAATAATGGTACCTGTTTTGCAGAGTTTTTATAAGGCTTAAACGAATTACAGGAGGTAAGCACATGTGAAGAATAAGATGATACATTCCACTGGGGACATGGTAAGTTTGAAATATGTCATACATCCAGATGAAGATGTTAGATAACATTTTTATTCAGTTTTTTGGACTAAAGATGGGGAAAATGAAGCCCAGAGAAGACAATATTTGAGATAAATAATGAAATAAGAAATATAAATAGGAGATGTTGTAGAAGACAGAGAGAAACAGTTACTGACAGAGAAATAATAAGTGATGAAATCATGTCCATGAACCCACGTGGATGATATCAATAATATCAAGGTCAAAACTGATCTTTTGTTTTTTTAACATAAGTACTAATTCCTGGATTACTGGCATTTATGATTTGGGTTTCTTTACCCATTATTTCCTTTGATTCCCAAATAACTGATAACAAAAATGACTAGATATAAATGGTCATTTTTGAAGATTTCTAATATTTTTACTAAAGGGGAAAAGAATGAGGGTTTATATAATGCCAAGTTTGTGTCAAATACTGGGCTAAGCACTTTTAAAAAGATTTTCTCATTTTCTTCACAACAAAGCAGTTATTATCACCATTTTACTGTAGAGGAAACTGAGGCAAAAGCTAAATAATTTGTTCAAGGAGACATAGCTAGTAAGTGTCTGAGGATGGATTTAAATTCAAATCTTCCTGACATTAGGCCTTGGACTCAATCTATTATGCAACCAAGTGCCTCTGAATATACTAAGTGTCATATGATTGTATTCATGGGTGATCTTCCAAAAGAACTATTGAATGAAATATACTGCTGATATTTATTCAAAAGTATAAAATTGTCTCATGAAGAACCTAAGACACATATACACATTGCATGCTTCACACCTCTGATACATTCATCAATTCTGACTATGATAAAAAAAAATCTGGAAAGTTTCATAATATTAAACAGATCTTGCCAATGCTTATTAATTTACTTACCAGAAGCCTTCTAGAAAGTTTGAAATACTGGGCTAGAGACCATAGCATCTCATAAGATTTAGAACAGAAAAAAAGCCTTAAACATCATAGAATCCAACATCCCGTTTTATGAACCAGGAAAATGGAGTTCTAGGAATGAAAATGTGTTTGTCCAAGATCAAGCAGAATTACACTTTGAATTGTCTTTTAACACCATAGCATACTGCTTCATCTGACTGTACTTAAAAAAGGTATTTTTGGCAGTGATTAATACATCACAATTTACATTCCAAATGTCTTTCCATCATTCATCCAACAGATATTAATGCTTATATATGTTGTGTTATATACAAAACACTATGATAGAGGGAGGGGTGAGATAAGGGAGAGCTAAAACTTTAGAGAAAATTCCTAGACTCAAAGTCAGGGAGAAGAAACTGCCATTCTCCCTTAAAACTGGTGTGATCTTTAATTGTATAAATAAGATCCTTTTCATATTCATTTGTTTTTTTAAAAAGTTTTCAAAATGTCTAATGTTCTTTGGTTGCTAGATCCAATTGTCTCAGAACATACTGTAATAGTCTTCCTCAACAGCTGCAGATGCCACAGATGAATTGTTAGCATAAAGTGGTGTGTCATCTTTTTTTTTCCCCTTTTCTCCATCCAGATGGTTGATCATTGTGCAAAGAAAGAGTGGTGATTAAATATTACCATTATTTGGCTAAAACTGAACAAAATTGTCACAATCCAAATTTTAGGGTCCACAATGCATTAAGCTACTCTGCACTTAGCTATGTTGGAGAAAGGGGGAGAAATGTTTTATGGAGCTTTTGGAAATGTTGTAAGCTGCACAGTAATATACTGAATAATGCAGAAATACTGAATATATAAGAATTACAATAATATAATTCCCTCTCCTATACCTTAGCAAAAAAAACTCAGGAAAATATTATCTAATATAATTATACAGGTAGGTGACTATATGAAGGTTTTAACTCAATTTACAGTTACTCAGTAATTACATTACTTTGGAGGGCACACTAAAGAAGCAGATACAATAAATGAAATTTCCTCTGACCTGTCTAAGGCTCTTTATTATTTGTTACATTTGAATAGTATTTTGGATGCAGACATAACAAAATATGTTATAAATTTTCTTGTGCAATTATTTTTGTAATTTTTTTTCCCCTGAGGTGATTGGGGTTAAGTGACTTGCCCAGGGTCACAGAGCTAGGAAGTGTTAAGTGTCTGAGACCAGATTTGAACTCAGATTCTCCTTACTTCAGGGCTGGTGCTCTATTTACTACGCCACCTAGCTGTCCCTTTTGCTTTTATTTTTTAAAACATTTTACAGTTATTATTTCTATAAGTTTATAGTTTTATAGTTGTTATTTTTAAAGAAGTGCAGTGCCTCCTGACAGAGAGGTATCAGACTCAAAGGTGCAAGCTCATAAATTTTGAAGGCATGAGCAATATGGGAATTTGTTTTTTTTGATTTTGTTATATAAATTTTATTTCCCTTCTTTTTTTCTGATGGGGGAAGATGGAAGAAAAAGAAAATATGAATTAATTGAAAAAAATTTGATTTTAGAAAAAAGGAGATGAGCTTCTAATAGATATAAAAGAATAATATACTATAATTTCCCAAATCTATTCAGCATTGATCTGAACTTGCTTATTTACATATTGTACTCCTTTTTTAGAATATGAAATCCATGACAGTAGGAACTAGTTCTTGTTTTCTCTTTGAATCCCTAGCAGGTCTAATAAATGTTTTATATATCTTTACTGCTTTGGCTTGGCCAAAACTTTCACTGAACTGTTATCTATTATTTAAAGTAGAACAATGTTGAATTGGAGGAGAAATGAAACTTATTTTTGGAAAAATATCCAGAATTAAAATTTTTAAAAGTAAAATTTAAGGAATTAAGAGAGATATATGTCACAATAGAAAGAATATTTGATTTGGAGTTAAAGTCAGAGGATTTGGATATAAATTTCTAGTTCTGCCACTTGTGATTCATTTAACACCTGGTTTTCAGTTTCTTCATCTATAAAATAAGAATATTGGGGTAGTTGATTGCAAAGGCAGTTTCTCAGTAATGTACTCTAAGAGTTTACTTTCTAAATGACATAGATATGCTTTCTCATTCATTTATTCAACATTTACTAAATGTCTACATGGGTAATACAAATTCAGGTATCAAAGGCAATAGAAAGTTTAGAGCCTTGACCTTCTATAATGGCTTCTAGACATTAGACTAGAACTATATGCAGGTCCATTATCTGGGTGAAACAGGAGTTTTTACTCCTTTTGTGGTGAAAAAATCCCCATCAATTTGTGGGGAAGAGACATTTTACAGCAGATAGGATTACAAATCAGCACTTCGGCTTTTTAGGCAGGGCTGCTGTTGAAGGCCTACCTGCACTTTCACCAGTTCCTATTCAGTGGAAGACTGATTCACCAGTGTGGGTAGAACAGTGGCCCTTAAGAAGTGATAAAATTCAGGCCTTATTAGACATAGTGAATGAACAACTTGACCAAGGACACTTGTGGCCTTCTCTAAGTCCTTGGAATTCCCCAGTATTTGTGGTGAAAAAGAAATCTGGGAAATGGAGGATGTTAACTGATCTAAGAAGAGTAAATGAACAGATGGAAACTATGGGAACTCTTCAGCCTGGACTTCCATCTCCTACTCAGTTGCCAAGAGAATGGTCTCTATGGGTTATAGACATTAAGGATTGTTTCTATTCTATCCCTCTAGATAAAGAGGATATGAAAAGATTTGCTTTTTTAGTGCCTAGTGTTAATTTGGCTGAGCCTTATAAAAGATATGAATGGACAGTTTTGCCACAGGGAATGAAAAACAGCCCTACTATGTGCCAAATGTATGTTGCTGCTGCTCTTGCTCCAGTGAGAAAAGCATTTCCAAAAGTAATATTGTTACATTATATGGATGATATTTTGGGATGTGCACCTAAGGAACAAATGTTAGAAGCATGTCTACAAAAGACCAAGGATCTTGATGTTAGTCAGGTTGATTCAACCTCAGGAACAGTAAAGCCTAATTACATTTCTTTCCATCATCATAGAAAAAATCACCATTGCCTCTTCTTTCATCTGCTATCAAAGTAAACTGAGTTCAGTTTATGCTAAAGGTGATATTAGATTAGATAAAGTATTAATTAAGGCTTAATATATGCCAGGCACAAGATTTGGTGCTGGGAATAAAAATACAAGCAAGAAGAAAAAATACAAGCAGAAAGTCTTTGCCACTTTCAGTGGGGCTTCATTTTAATGGAGGAAGATAATATAAAAGGGACATGAAAAACTAGGAAATAAGACAAGGTAGAAAATTCAAGATCATCAAGAGTGGAATTAAGTAGAAATAAGCATAACTGATGTGGACATTTCCTCAAATGTAAGTTATAAGGAGGAAATTACACATCCAAGGAAAAGGCTATAGGGGTACATGCATTTCTAACATGAAAGACAGCTGGGACAAAGGTAAGAGTTCAGAAAGCCAGGTACAAAAGTTTATGATCTATTTAATTAAATAATTGAGAAAATATATATTTCCCTAGTCTCTTCAGCAATCTGTTGGAAAGATCTGTATTCCCTTTTCATTAGCAGTGGCAGAATGAAATAAAAAGTACTTACTTCAGGACTCTTAAGGACATTATTTTCAGCAAGGATATCCTCTCTATTAATGTATATTGCAATCCCACTTCAACATCATAGATTATTTTTGAGTTGCTGTGTCCCTAGAATTCTATTCATGAATCTCTTGGAAGGCTCATCCTTAGACAATAGATTAAATAGTCAATCACCACATCTATATTCAAAAACTCTACATATTTCCATTACTTTGAGAGCCACGGTCAGCTCCATATCACAGTGAGGCACTGGAGAAAAACTCTAATGCAAGAAGGTGACAATATGAGATAGTATTGTATTTTTCTATAAGAAAATCAATAGCATCTGCTGGGCAATTTATGTAAACAAAAAGCTGTCTTAATCGTGGTTTGCCCAATTTTTTTAGATTAATTTAAATTAAATAAATTTGGTATGATTCACAACACAGATATGAAAAGGAAACCTCTGAGAATACCTAAGTATTAATGAAGATAACTAGGAATGAATGTCTGTTGAATTCATTGTTTAAATTTTCTAGACAAATCTCTATATGATTCCATGGCATTTCAGTTGTTCTTGTCTGAAAATTTTGTTATAATAGTCACCATATGTTTCATTGTTCACTCCTGAGAGGAGCACAGCTGGCAAAATATATTACCTTAGTCATTTCCATGATGCCCTATCTACTCAATCTTAAGGTTTTGAATGAAGATGAGTATAATTTTCATAATATATTCTTTTTTCCTCTGCAGTGCCTTTTAATATTACTTTTACGCAAGGATGGTACAGACAATTTCATCAATATGATTGTTATTGCTTAAGAAAAACACAACTTCATTAACTTTGCAATAATATCTGGGGTTTTATCCATAGCATCTATTAGCAATTATATTTTGAAAACTAGAGATGTCTATATTTTGTTTCATCTGTAACACTAACTCTGGATGTGTGATAAAAGGATAAAGAAACATTCTTTAGTGAATGAGGCATCACTAATTGATTAACATAAAGATAATTACTTATATTTCTAATACTGTTGCATAAAAGACTCATTAGGTGTTTTTTTTTTTTGGTTTGTTTTTTTTTTTTTTTTTTTACCAATAAGATTGCTTCATAATTTTTCTTCTGTATTTTACCCATTTGGGAGAAATTAAATTATATAGGTGTCAGGTAAGTAAATTTTAAAAGTTTAATGAGGAAAAAGGGGGGGTGTCTGTTTGCATTACGTCTGATGTCACTAAGTTCAGAGTATTTTGAGACAGTTCCTACACTAATAAGGTAAGAAATAAGTGAGCATTATCATATCTGAAAGCCAAAGACATCTTTAGTGACAGAAGGTATTTTAGAAATCATTTAGTTGGAATATTTAAATGGTACAGTTTTGAAAATCAGGAGGAATAGAGTTCAAATTCAGCCTAATACTTAATACTTAGCCAAGTGACCCTGGGCAAGTCACTTAATCACAAATGCCTTGCCAAAAAAATCATTTAGTCAAAACTTTGTAAAAAGAGATTTAGGGACTAGCCACAATTCACATAGCTATAGGGATAGAGCCAGGACTAGAGCTCTTGTCACGATCTCCTATATAATTTTGTCACCTTATTTTTGTATCCGCAGAGACCTTTAAAGATGTCTGAGGTGTAAGCCCTGTGTTTTACCATCAGTTTTGTACTTGATTCAAAAATCTAAGTGTAATATCATGGTGACACATAGAAAAAATACAAAGGTTATATCTCTATAAAACCAGTGGGAAAATACTTAAGGATTTTATAAAAATCATTAGAAATTAGTCACATTTTAGTATGGAAACCATCTTCAATGACTCATTCAAGCCTGGTGAATTCCTAAAAGTTATATGTCAAAGACTAGCTTTCAGAAATATAAATTCTTCTCCTTTCTACCCTAATAAAATCCATAAGTTGATTGGTAAGAAATAGAGAGTGGTTTGTCTGATCTGAGTTTTCATCTATCTTGTCTCTCCCAGATCCCATTAATCAATATCAAAGATTTTCTTTGAAGTCGTCATATCCTTTTGGGGGCATATTTTAAAGAACTTGGAATATATTTTATCTATTCTTGACTTTTTAGAAATCAGTAAGAAATAGAAATAATGGTTGTGGAAATGGTCCCACTAAATTACTGAGTCACACTGATCATACTGAAATTGTACAAAACTAGATAATAAGCTTATTTTTAATATTTAATATTTTATTTTACCCCCAAATACATGAAAGCTATCTTTAACATTTTTTAAAATGTTGTTCCAAATTCTTTTCCTCCTTTCCCTACCCTTACTACATTCAGAAGGTAAGCTATTTTATATAGATTATAATCTTTTGTAGAAGAAAACGCAAAAAAGAAGAAAAAGAAAGAGAGAGACAGGGTGAAAGGGAGAGAGGAAGAGAGTGAGGAAAGGAAGGACAGAAGGAGGGAGGGAGGGAGGAAAGAAGGGAAGGAGGGAAAGAATGATGGAAGGAGAGAAGGGAAAGAGAGAAGGAAGGAAGGAAGGAAGGAAGGAAGGAAGGAAGGAAGGAAGGAAGGAAGGAAGGAAGGAAGGAAGGAAGGAAGGAAGGAAGGAAGGAAGGAAGGAAGGAAGGAAGGAAGGAAGGAAGGAAGGAAGGAAGGAAGGAAGGAAGGAAGGAAGGAAGGAAGGAAGGAAGGAAAGAAAGGAAGGAGGGAGGGAAGGAGGGAGGGAGGGAGGGAGGAGGGAGGGAGGGAGGGAGGGAGGAAGGAAGGAAGGGAGGAAGGAAAAAAGAGAAAAAGAAAAAGTATCCTTTGATCTGTATTTTGGTACACTTAAGGACAAGGTTTATATCTTATACTTATTTGTATTTCCTATAATAACAAGCATAATATTTTGCAAATAAGGAATTACAGAGTAAATAATTACCAACTAGTTAATACTGGGGAAGTCAGACACTAGAGAAGATGGTTTTAGATGTTTTTGGTTTTGTTTTTCCTTTCTGAGCAGGAAAATTTGCTTTGTGCTAAAGAAATAAGTATTAGACTGTCACTTGTTTCAATGTTACTTTCTCATTTTCTAACTTTATAGGTTACCTTTTCAAGGTCTCATTTAAAATATCCACCTCTCAATTTCTTGACAATCTCTAGTCCTTGAAATTAAAATTTATATACTTTGCTCATCATAGTGATCTTTTATAAACATTGGGGGCTGAATCGTTTTGAATTTTTGAAATGACATACTATGCCTATTTTTATAATCCCTTGTTTTCCATTTGTAGTAGGAAGAAAAAGCTAGTTAACTAAAGAATTATGTAGCTACATGGATGGAGAATCAAAAACCTGTAACTAATCATCTTTTTTTCTGATTGGTTGAAAATGTTTGTGCTTAGAAGAATGAATTGTCCATGGTGGACATCCTAGGTGGAGGAATCCCAAAATTAACCCAAGCATATTCTAAACCCAATATGTCATTTCATCTGTAAATCTCAAAGAAAAATGGCAAGGGGCTCTCAGTCTAGATAGGCCTGTCAATTCATGCTATCCCTGTAGAGTCTTTCTCTATAATTATATTAGAAAGCTTAGGGACTGAATAGATTTCCTCTAGTTTTTCTAAATTGACATTTACTCATGTACCTTAGGAAATATATTTCTTATACTGAGGTATAGAGAGTCACAGTCAGTGGGTAACTCTGGGTAAAGTATAAGACCCTTCAGCCCAGAGGGAACCTGCTAACAATGTCTGGTTCAGCTCCCCATCTCCCCCTAAAGGCTCTCAGCCTTCCTGAGAAGTCAGGGGGCAGTGACAACCTGTGGTGAGATTGAAGCAGAGTGATACCAGGTGGCAAACTACATACAATAACAAGTTGTTTAGGTGGACCCACGTGTGCAGTGTTGTTTTTGTTATATTATATAAAGAAGAAAGTCCTTGAAATAAGCAGACTCCATTTTTCCACCATCCTTGGGAGTCCCACCTCATCACTTCTCTACTATAACAGAATATTTAATCACCCCAGTGTGGAGCTATAGAAAGCAGGACACATCATTGAGGATTTTAAGAGAAAGGAAGAAAGAAAAGAAAAGAAAGAGGGAAGTGGGAACTAAGACCAGCACACCTAGAGAAGGGAGTGATAACTAAGAAGCCATCTTTCTTTGACTGAAGAAATGATGCATGATTCGCAACTTCCTAACAATAGCAATCCCAAAGTAGAATGGGTTGATTTGGAAGGTAGTGGGTTCCTCACATCAAAAGTTTTGAAATAAAAGCTGAATGATCATGTCAGAAATTCTAATTGAATGGGGCAATTAGGTGGCGCAGTGGACAGAGCACCAGCTCTGAAGTCAGGAGGACTTGAGTTCAAACATGACCTCAGACACTTAACACTCCCTAGCTGTGTGACCCTGGGCAAGTCACTTAACCCCAGCCTCCAAAAAAAAAATTTTTTTTAAATAAATGATTGTTATGTTAGTAGTCTTACAAAGTTGTTTAGAGATAGTTAAAGGTTGTGATAGGGATAGTGACTTGCCTATGCTGCTATTTGAAAAGGCAGAACCTGAATCCAGATCTTTCTGACTCAAGGGCTAGACTGCTAGCCCTTTTGCTACTCCAGTTTACCCAAAAGATTAAGAAAATAGTGGAAAAACTGTTTAAACATTTAAAAACTAAAATTTTGAAATTTCATGGATTTGCATATTTATTTGTATTGTATTTCTTAATCCTCATGATACTTTCTCTGAAAATGATTATAGGCTATTCTTACTCATCCTTTTTTCAGACTTGAAAGCATAAAGAACCAGCAGGATGTCTATGTAGTCGTCCTCCTGTCTCTCAATATAACAAACAATCCTTAGACATCTACAATTCATCCATGCTGGTACTTTTTCCTTGGATTATAGTGAAGAGTTTTTCATTACTGCTTAAAGAGTACTTCATTAAACTCTTGCTTTGAAGATGAAACAAAAAAACCTATTGCAGTGTAAACTAATTTGAGAACGGAAGAGAATGCTAAAGCTTCCAAAATAAGTATATGCCCATAGCTTGAAAGATCTGTTAAATAAACCTAATGGAAATAAAGCATATTTATCAGATATGGGTGCTTATAACTCCTTAGCTTGGCTTCTTGGGAAATTGATATACTGTCAGATAATAAAAGCCAATCTTTCCACTTTTATCTCACACTTATCCTGTTGGTGAACCCTTCAGCCAAAATGATCAGCTTGACATTGTTCAAACACATGCTAAAAATCTTTCCCTTTTCTATGCTTTTACTTATGATGTACCCTATTCCTGAAATGTTTTCTCTTTTAAATGCTCCTGTTGTGATATCCATTGTTCATGGTCAAACTCCTTCCTGAGGAAATCCTTGATCCCAGACACTGAAAGTGCCTTCTGCACTTAACATTATCTAGATTTTCTTTTCTTTTATTTCCCTTCCCCATCCACCTTGGATAGGTGCCCTATTCAAAGGAGTATAAATTTTGATCACTGAAACCTCTAAGGATATATAGGAGTTTTCCAGCCATGACTGACTAAACTTTAAACTCACAACACTCTGTCTCTTTCTGATTGACCAACAATAGATCCCTTTGTTAGGGCACTGACTGCCTCAGAGTGAATGTAAATAGCAATTACTTCTGTTTTGGCCAGAAATTAAGATAGATTTTTTTTCTCTGCCTCATTTTTTACCTAGTCTTAATCACTGATTAGGTGTTGCCTCAGTCAAACTGAGACCTGTTGAAATCTTTAACAGGTAAAGTCCCCCACTGAATCCAGGGCTATCTCTAGTCATCCTGATCTTTATCTCACCACTGGATCCGGATGGCTCTGGAGGAGAAAGTGAGATGCTGGTAACTTGGCACAGCCCCCCTCACTTAAATCCAATTCATTTGTATCTCACTGAATCACTTAATTGTACTCTTTGAGAATGAAGGACAAACAACAACAATATTTATACTATTTATATTATAATTATGATAATGGGTATATATATCTTACCTGTGTATAGTGCAGTTACTGGATGTGTAAAGATGTCTTATTTTCTCAAGGTAGACCATAAGCTCTATGAACTCATGAATTGTATTTTATTAATATTTTATCCCTTACAATGCAAAATTTTCCATAAGATGGAAATTCAGTAGATTTCAAGAGTTAGGGATGGGAATGGAGGTAAAAGAGAAACTGAAAGTAGGTAAAATAATGAAAAACGTATCCCTATAGAGATAGGGTTATATACATTAAAGTCACTGTATCAGTTGTTTTTGTTTAACAATTTTTCTTTATTACAAGAGAAGGTTCAATTCAGAGGATTAAGGAGGGGGTGATGGTACATAATGATACAGAAGTGATTGTTATAAAAACAAAAAATATCAATAAACCTTATATTTTTTTAAAAGGGGAGGAGTATCTGATAGGTAACAGTGAAAATGGGCTGTATCTGTATAAAATTAAGCCTAGACAAAACTTTTTAAAAACATTTGCAATGCTGTTACAACTAAACGAAGTACCATTTTTCAGTTGCCTCATTTGCATATTATAGTTGCTGTAAAATTATGCAGAGCAGATTCTAATGTGGGAAAAGATCCACATTTCTATATTAACTTTGGTGGGTTTTTTTCCTTATTTTTTTCTCCAGCTGTATCATACACAAGTTATAAAAAGACACCACCACCAGTACCCCCTCGGACGACCTCCAAACCTTTGATTTCTGTCACTGCCCAGAGCAGCACGGAATCTACCCAGGATGCCTACCATGACAGCCGGACTCAGAGGATTCCTCCATGGCCACAAGATGGTCGAGGCTTGTACAATTCCACAGATAGCCTGGACAGTAACAAGGCCATGAATCTTGCCCTGGAAACAGCAGCTGCTCAGCGCCATGCCTCTGAGAGCCAAAGCAGCTCAGTTCGAACAAGTGACAAAGCTGTCCTAGTGACAAAAGCTGAAGAGTTCCTCAAAAGCCGGCGTTCCTCAATAGGAATTCAGGTAGCCTATCATTAACATATATTCTGTGATGAATTGCTTACCTTGGCTCTGTAAATAGCACCAAATGAGTCTCCAACTTTACTGATTCCTATAATCTCACAAATAATCCTGGGTGTATATAACATTCATGCTAATTCACACCATGATATAAAAGACAAGTGTTCACCTAGCATGCTTAGTGTAAAATGAATGAGTACATCTCAATAAGGTCTAAGATTAAGATGACATGGCAGACCAACAAGTAAATGGATTACTAGTATCTTTCTCTTCGTGTCTTTCAAATTGGTGACTTCTGAATTTCCCTTTTGGTAGATTATGACTGCTTAGAGATTCTGGATATTAGTGATTTAAGACGGCATAATATAATTGGCTCTTTTGTGATTTTATTTTTAAGCATCTAGCTTTATAAGCTGACCACCAATAAAAGAGAACAGAGATGATCTTTGATTATGAAGGGTCATATTACTGTATAGTAACTAGATGAGAAAGTGATTATAAAACTATTATGCTATAATTATAAAATGAAAGCGAACTCTAGCAAATTTGTTATCTAGCAATCCCAACAAATGAGGACTTTGGGCCACTAATATGGTTAAGAACCAATGATTACAAATAATTAACATCCTGAAATGATCACAAATATTTAAATTCACACTATTCAAAGTTATAATTATGTAAAATATAGTCATTGGCTCCTGTCCAACAGAAATATGTGTGCAAATTTAAATAGGATAAATTTATCAAGGAATTCAATATTGATATTAATCAGGACTTGGCTACAAATGTATATTTACAAGTTTTAAGATATGCCTATTTATACTTCAATTAATAGGATCTAAGAGACCTAGAGCTAAAGGGGACAGCAGAAGTCATCTAATTTAACATTCCATTAAATGGAAAGAGGAGTGATTTTAGAAGTGAGAGGAGCAGAGTTCAAATCCTATCTCTAATACTTACTACCTTTTTGGACTTGGTTAAATTGACTTAATAGCATAAAGCCTCATTTTCTTCACATGTAAAATGAGAAAGTCAGATTAGCTGATCCTGGGGACCCTTCCAATTTTATATCTAGGATCCTATGAACAGAAGCTGAATTCTGTTGTGTAATATAGTTGAAGAGTTTACACACAATCCAGGTAAGTTGAAAACTGCTATTCAAAAATAATTTGCTGCTGAGCTTCTTCAAAAGCTAAGGATTTACTGTCTTTGATTCTACTCAATGTGCACCCTTTTCAGCTCACAACTTGTTCCTGATTTCTAATCTTATTAAATCCTCATTCTTACCTTCTATAAATCCTTCATACAGAAACATCCCAACATACTAAAGGCCTTTCTCTAAAGCTTCATGTATCTTGGCTACCAATACAACTTAGACATTGTCCATCTACCATCTCTCATTTTTACTAAGTGTACAATAGCATCTTCAGACAAGTAAAGAGTTACCCAAGGTCCACTGAGTCACTGTTCAATAGTCTATGAAGATATTACTTCATTATATTCAAAGTAAGAAACCCTACAGAACTGAATCATACATTTGGGTTGTTCCAAAATAAGGAGGTAGAATAGATTTACACAGATTTACACATAGATTTACAAAGACCCTGTGCAAATCTATCCTGCCTTATATGTGTGTGTATGTATATGTGCAAGTGCATATATAATAGGGTACATAGAGTAGATATTCATTTCCAAACAGATCATAATCATTTAATTTTATCCCAGACAAATATTAGATTTTATCTATATACACACGTTTGTTGATAAAACTCTAAGTTAGCACAACTCACACTGGCTTTTTCTTCTTACCTTCCTAAGTAGCCTATATCCAGCAGAAAGCATTTTGAATTACTATCTTCCCAATTCATGGAAGATATAAACTGGAAATGCTGCAAATTGAGAGAGAAAATAAAGATAGAAAAACAGAGACGAAGAGAATATTTTAGCTTAAACTAGTGTTATTAAAGGAGGAACTAATTGTATGAGTAATAGACTGAACACTGAATTGGAGATCTGAATTCAAGTCCTATTTCTACCTATACAATCTTAGTACAGTAACTTGGGCAACCTACATCTTCATTGTGATCCATTGGTTCTTCTTTGGCAAATTAAAAGGTTTAGAGTAGCTAGAAAGAACTTTCATTATGCACTGATGATCAAGGGATTCATATTTGACCAGTAAAAACATTGCAGGGAATGGCTGCTCTAGCACTAGGTGTAGGACTGAGTTAACATTTGGCAACTCCAACAGTTCTTGATCACAGTTCCAGGGCAGAGAGGAGTGCTTGGAGTTGCAAGAGAATAAGGGCCTCAGTTCCAAGTTGCATTTTCAGGGAAGAGAGTTGTGATCAAGAGACCAGAGCATAGAGAAGTATAGCAGTGACCATACCTTTCCTCAGATTATACCATCTTGGAAGTACAGAAAATGTACAGACCTCATTCTATCAAAGCAAAAGAGCTTGAAATTTGGGACAGAGACTTCCCACCCCACCTCAACCCCCCATTCCCCAGAAATAGGCAAAGCTGCTCAACTAACATAAAGTCAAAAGTCAAGAAATTGGATGGAAAATTAACAAAAATTAAAGCAAAAAATAACCTGACCACAAAAGAGTATTAATGTGATTGGGAACTTAGAGGGTAAAGAGAAAACAATGATGTGAAAATATATTTTAAAAACAAAAGCATGAAAGAAAAATGCCAATTAGACAAAAGTCCAACAATAAGAATTCCTTGAAGAACTAAAGAAAAAGAATTTGTTTTAAAAGATCAATTAAATAATTGTTAAAACAGCAGTGATAAAATTTGGAAGAAGTGTAGAGTTCAAAAGCATGCCATTGGGACATCTAGTTTAACATAACCAAAAGAAATCCATGGATCAAAACTGGAGCCCAAGAATGAAACAAAGACAGGTTATATAGATTTGAGAGTCATAAGATCATAGCTATAAGTTTAATCCTCTCATTTTATAGATAAGGAAAATAAAGTCAGAGAGGCTGAGTTGCTCAAATTCACATAGCTGGTGTTAGAGTTGGAATTTGAACTCAGATACCATAACTTTAGCAACTAGATGGCATAATGAATAGAGTGCCAGACTTTAAATCAGGAAAGCTCATTTTACCGAGTTCAAATCTGGACTCAGAAGAGCCAAAATGGGGAAATTTATGCAACCTCTCTCCCAAACTACTCCAAATTCCTTTAAATAATGATTCTGAACAAATCTGGCCTTAGACACTTATTAGCTGCAAGGCTCTGGGCAAATTATTAAGCTTATTTGCTTCAGTTTTTCATGTGGAGCTGGAGAAAGAAATGGAAAACTCTCCAGTATCCTCACTAAGAAAACCCCAAATGAGATCACAGGCATGACTGAACAGAATAAACAACAACTCTGACTCCAAATCCAGCACGTTTTCCACTGTAGAATGCAGTGTCATCTGCATAGAGAAGATAATTGGACTCATGGGAACTCATGAGATCACTAAGTGAAAGATTACAGAGAGAAAAGAGAAAATGTGGTAGATATCCACAGTTAGAGAACGTGGCATGGATTTGTTGTTGTTCAGCAGTTTCAGTCTCATCTGACTCTTCATAACCCCATTTTAAGATTTTGTTAGCAGAGATACTGTAGTAGTTTGTCTTTTGCTTCTCCAGCTCATTTTATAAATGAGTAACCTAAGGCAAACGAGAACTAAAAGACTTGCCCAGAGTCACACAACTAGTAAATGTCTGAGGGCAGATTTGAAGTCCTCCTGACTCCTAGGTCAGTGTTCTATTCATTACTTATGATATGGATAATGAACCTTTAGAAAGAAAAGAAGAAGAAGAAGAAGAAGAAGAAGAAGAAGAAGAAGAAGAAGAAGAAGAAGAAGAAGAAGAAGAAGAAGAAGAAGAAGAAGAAGAAGAAGAAGAAGAAGAAGAAGAAGAAGAAGAAGAAGAAGAAGAAGAAGAAGAAGAAGAAGAAGAAGAAGAAGAAGAAGAAGAAGAAGAAGAAGGAGAAGGAGAAGGAGAAGGAGAAGGAGAAGGAGAAGGAGAAGGAGAAGGAGAAGGAGAAGGAGAAGGAGAAGGAGAAGGAGAAGGAGAAGGAGAAGGAGAAGGAGAAGGAGAAGGAGAAGGAGGAGAAGGAGAAGGAGAAGGAGAAGGAGAAGGAGAAGGAGAAGGAGAAGGAGAAGGAGAAGAAGAAGAAGAAGAAGAAGAAGGAGAAGGGAAGGAGAAGGAGAAGGAGAAGGAGAAGGAGAAGGAGAAGGAGAAGGAGAAGGAGAAGGAGAAGGAGAAGGAGAAGGAGAAGGAGAAGGAGAAGGAGAAGGAGGAGAAGGAGAAGGAGAAGGAGAAGGAGAAGGAGAAGGAGAAGAAGAAGAAGAAGAAGAAGAAGAAGAAGAAGAAGAAGAAGAAGAAGAAGAAGAAGAAGAAGAAGAAGAAGAAGAAGAAGAAGAAGAAGAAGAAGAAGAAGAAGAAGAAGAAGAAGAAGAAGAAGAAGAAGAAGAAGAAGAAGAAGGAGGAGGAGGAGGAGGAGGAGGAGAAGCAGGAAAGAGCAGTATCAAAAATATTTGGATAGGAGAGGATGGTCAACATTATCAAATGTTGCAGTAGTAAAGGATTATAAGGACTGCATGGGATCATCAGATTTAATAAGAGATCATCAGTAATGTTGAGGAGAGCTGTTTCAATTAAGTGATGAGATAAAAAACAAAGGGCTTAAAATAAAGTGAAAAGAGGAAGTAGAGATACTGAATGCAGATGAATGAATTTGTCTCAGGAAGGAAATAAAAGGATGTTACCTATAAACACTTGAGAGGTCCTGAAAATGTTGGTATTTACTCTTTTTACATAGCTTTTTTATGATATATAAATATCATATTGCTAATTTTTATGATATATACCACATAGAATTAATTCCAAGATTTAGAACAGAAGTAGAAATTGAAACCAGTAGGGTCTCCAGAGCCTGTATCTCCTTCATAATAGAACATGTTCTTTAATTGTAAGAATTTTTGTTGTCATTTTTCAGTTACGTCTAACTCTGTGAACTCATTTAGGATTTTCTTGGCAAAGAGACTAGAATGGTTTGCCAATTTCTTCTCTAGTTCATTTTATAGATGAGGAATCTAAGATAAACAGAGTTAAGTGACTTATCCAGGATCACATAGCTAGCTGAGAGTTAAACTCAGGAAGATGAGTCTATCTGACTCCTAGCCTAATGCTCTATCTACAGCACTACTTAGCTGCCTGGAATTACTAAAACAAATAAACAAACAAACAAAAACAGTAATTAAATGATCTACAGATAGAATTGTTGGGACCAAGATTAGCCAATAAGTTAGTCAAATAGCATTTATGGAGGAGTTATTATGTATCAAGGTATATGAGGTCTTCAGGGGAGAACTAGTACCTCTGATGTGAGGGCTACCAAGCTCTTTTCAAGCTCCTCATGTTTTAGTGTCCACCTGCCACACAGATCTCTTTTGTAGCTCAATAAAGCTGCAGCTTTTGTAATGACCACAGCACAGTAAATCATCTAAAGCTAAACCAGGTTGAGGATAATCTATAGACTTCAAACCTGTGGTGAGTTAGGAGGGCATCTACCCCAAGTATATGAAGTATATCCCTGGTGAGATAGGGAGATGTGAGTATTTTGTTTGGACGAGCTGTAAAGGTGGTAGCAGCAGATGCAATAGAGTGCTTAGAGTCTTGTCATACACGAAAGATGCCAAAGTCATTTATTTCATCCAGAGCCACCACCAATCCATCTTGAATTTTGTCTTGTCACTGGGCTCCAAAATGACTCTGGAAGAGTCAATGAGCCTGATGATTTTGTTCAACCCTGTCTCACTTAAATCCAATCAACTCACAAGTCAAAATATATCACTCACGCTGTCATTTTGGTTGTCTCTGAGCAAAAAAGACAAACAACAACAAACCATGTGCCACTAAGGTGATGGTAATACAAAGGCAAGCTAAAAGAAGTCTTTCTGAACGTGAATCAAAGCATAGTATTTTCACATTTTTGTTGTCATTTTTTTTTTTGCTTTTTTTTCTTTGTCTTGGTTTTTTTCCTTATTCATCTGATTTTCTTTTCTTTTTTTCTTTTTTTTTTTTTGCACAGCATGATGAATATGAAAATATGCTTGAAATAATGGCACATATTTACTGCTTTAGGGAGGGAAGAGGTAGTAGAAGAGGGAGAAAAATTTTGAATATAAGATTTTGCAAAGGCAAATATTAAAAACTATCTTTGCATGTATATGGAAAATAAAATATAATTAAATAATTAAGAAAAAGAAAAATGTACTTGAACTCAAGGATCTGACATTCTAATAGAAAAACAAACACATAAAAGCTGAAAAGGAAAGGGATGTAATGAAGAAATCCAGAAGTACATTTAGATGCGAAATGAAAAGATGGCTTTATGGGAACTTACTTTAAATAAAAATTCTGGGAGGAGTCCTTCTCTCTCTAATCAAAGAGGGTGGTAAAGAGTGCTTCCAAGACTTAATTAATTTTCCAAGATTGAGAAGTGTCTGGGGCATAATGAAGAAGTTCAGAGGTCTGGCAGATTCCTAGAGATAAGCCCTGTTGTTACACAATAATTTTGGATTTGTGGGTTTTGAAGGAACATAAAACTAAAGATTTGCTGTTCCAAACCACAAGTTTATCATCAACCGAAAGAAATGTATTCAAACAATAATAGTCATACCTTCCTGAGATATAGTATTCTCTTTTTTAAATCAAAAGAATATTTAACTTTAAAAATTTATCATTTCTTAAGCCTAGAGATCAACATCTTAGGACCACAGATTTAAAGATAGAAAAGAACTTAGAGATTATCCACTCCGTGCCTTTCATTTTAAATAAAAGAGAAGTGATATCCATATGACTTAAATTTTCCATGATAAAGCAGATAACACGTGGTCCAAGTTCTATGACTAATTCCAGAACTCCTTCCTTTATACCATACTGTCTCCCCTTACAGCAGGGATTCAAACCCCTGCTTTTGTATGGTGAAGCCTATTTATTCCTCCAACTAATGTTTTTAAATGCACAAAATAAAATACATAGGATTAAAAAGAAAGTTGATTAAAATGAAATTCATTTATTAACATGTTAAAAAATCATCACTATTCACTAATCACTAATAGAGGCAGTTTAATCATCACAAATCAATGCAAATGATATAAAGAAGATGGGATAGTAGGAGAAAGTTAGTGAAGGTCAAGTACTTAATGCTCTCATTATACTAATGATGTATGTAATTCATATCTGAATGTATGTTATATCCTTTCAAATATAATAGTCAATACCTTAGAACATCTATGATTTTCATCATGAGCCCTCTTTTGAGTAACAATTCATGAGCCTTTCATTAAAATTAGTTTTATAAGTTGCTGTGGAAAAAAAAAAAAAAAAAAAAAACAGAAGTTACCAACTAGTGGTAAATATATCTAAGTTGGTCTCTAGATGACAGACAAAAAAATCCATTATAGACTTATTCTTTAAACTATTCACTGCTTGGATGGAACTAGCTTATTCTCTGCTAGCATAGACTTTGAGAATTCAGAGTCACTCCAATGACATAGTAAGTGAACAAATGAGGAGCTAAACAAAGACTGCACTTAGTACCCAGTAACAAAAGTGCCTACACTCTCTTGAAAGCTTTTGGAATTTTGAAAACTTGCAAGGATTATCTTTGAAAAACATTTTGTAGAATCTGAGGTGGAAGGAACTTTAAAGGACATCCAGTCTGCTGTGTCCCTTCTACAACTTCCCTGTCAAGTAACAAGTTATTAAGTCTCTATTTGGAAACCTCTTCTAGGAGGAATCCACTACATTACAAGATACTCCTAAACAGCTCTGACATTAAGAACACACATAACAGCAAACATTTACATAGTGTTTATCATATACCAGGCATTGTTCCAAGAGCTTTAGAATTATTATTTCATTGTATTTTTACAACAGTCCTAGCAGGAGTGAACAATTAATGCCTCCACTTAATATCCTTCATCTGAAAATGAAGAATCTGAGGCAATAGAAATAGTTATTTGCTACATTTTAAAGTGGCTTGCCCAGGATAGTGTCTGAGACTGAATTTAAACTCAAGTCTTCCTGATTCCAGATCTGGCACTCTCCATTTCACTATCTAGCCCAACAAGCCTCCATTTCAAAAAAATAACATAGATTTTATACCTAAAATTTTCTTTGGGGATTTGGGGGATGTTGGTATTTTAGACCAGACTTGTGATGTCATTTTGCTTTTAAATTCTTAGTGTAGAAAATCTCCTTCTTATAGACCCTAAATCTTAATTCTATAATTTATAGGCCTAAAGAGTTTAGGATTTCTGAGAAAGTAAAACCACTTGCCCATGGCCATATAGCTAATATAGAACAGAAGTAAATCTTGAATCCAGGTCTTTCTGACTCTAGGACTATTCGTGTTACCTTCTCAGTGCTAATACTGATGATAAAAATAGTGAATAACAAGGTATTTTATGCTAAATTTTACCAATAATTTTTAAAAATTATGATTGTGGGAAGTCTTGAAAAGACTCATTTCCAAGAAAGGATATAGAATCTTCCTCTACTAAAATCTTAGAAAATGGTATAGAACTCTCTCTAAGATTGTTTCAGTGTTATCATGATTAGAGAAAGACTTGTTTCTTATCTGAGGATCAGCCTCTTTAAGTTTAGAAAGGCTTCTTCAACAAATATTTGGCTCTCATGTATTGAATTATTTTTGACCTCAGTAATTCATAAAACTTCGCTACAATACAGAGGGTCTGCTAGTAAAATCATAGAATTTTTACATAAAAAAGTAAATATGACCAATGGCAAGATATGAGCTTTAGAACCACTTGAAGTTCTTTTTTATTCCTCTGTATATGAATTGTTAACTTTACCAGTTTTAAAGGGGTCATTTATTTTAAGACTTTTGAGTTATTTAACTCAAACTCTCTTATTCCCATGAAATATGTTGAACTTATGTTCACTTGAAAAACAAAGGAAATCAGAGTGAAATCCACAAACATGCTATTTTTAAATTGATACAACATCCATAGATAATGACCTATATGTAAATGGATATTTTCAAAGGATTGACCCATCAGCAATGTGGCAGATAAATGCTACCAAATATAAAGAAAACCTGATTCAGGGAAAAAAAAAAAAAAAAAAAAAAAAAAAAAAAAGGTCAAGCCAAGCCAGTCAAGGCAGTGATTCTCTACAGAGGATGTATACAGGAGAACTTATAAAGGTAGAAATGCCAAGTCCTAACATCAACTAGGATGTAGGGAGTTTTTTTGATTAAAAAGTCAAGGATCACACTGTGGTTGGAAGCCTGGGTGACTGGATGAATAGTATTATCTTCAACAATATCAGGAATTGTAGAAAGGGGGTGTGAAAGATAATGAGATTTATTTTTTAATATATTGTTTTTTTATACCTTTGACACATTCAGTTCAAGATGTCTAAAGATGGTAAAAAACAAACAAACAAACAAAACACGGTGGCTTGATAGAGACCAGGAATGGCCATATAGATCTTGGAATAATCTTTACAGATATGATAACTGAACCCATGGTAGCTGGTATGATTACTAAGAAAGATAGTATAGAGAGAGAAAAGGAGAAGGTCAGGAAAGTCTGAAGAATAGTTTCATGAAGCTTAATATTCACTCACCATCAACAAAAATTAACTCAGTGTGGTGGATTTGTTTCTTTTCAATGATGAGGCAATTCTAGGAAATTCCAATAGATTCAGAATGGAGCTATATCCAGAGAGAAAACTATGGAGACTGAATGTTGATGAAAGCATAATGTTTTCACCATTTTTTTTGTTATTGTTTGTTTGTGTTTTTTTCCTCATGATTTTTTTCACTTTTGGTCTGATTTTTCTTATATAGCATGATGAATATTTAAATGTTTTTTTAAAATTGCACATATTTATCCTATTTTGGATTCCTTGCTATCTTGGGGAGGGGGGTAGACAAGGAGGAAGGAGAAAAATTTGGAACACAAGATTTTGCAAAAGCGAATGCTGAAAACTACCTTTGCATGTATTTAGAAAAATAAAACACTATTGAAAAAAAGTTGTCAAATAAACCCTTAACTTCCTAGCAGTGGACCCAGGACATCTTTGTTCTCTAAGCCCAGTTGTGAATCAAATGGGCTTTATGAGTGATATAATTTAGTAGAATGAGTTCTGAATGTGGTTTCAGAAGACTTATTTCTGAATCCTAGCTCCACTTTTTAATTACAGCTGTGATAAAGAGCAAGTAATTTTCCTCTCTGTGCCTCAACTTCCTCAACTGTAAAACTCTAAGATTCCTTCATCCCTATATCTCCTAAGAAGGCAGACTAAATATCACTAGCTACTAAACAACTGCCCTGGATATAAGAACACTTCATAGATACTAAATTAAGTGAAGAAAAACCAAGCTTTTTGACCTCCTTTATTACATTATAGATGAGTTCCTTTGGGACTATGAAGGTTTTGTTTGCCTCTGCTCACCACTATCCAAATCCTGGACAAAACATATGGGAGCTTATAAAATCTCTTTTAGGTTCATCAATGTAGATACTCTCCTGAGATTCCCACACAACTGATATGAGGCCTTCAGGAAGAAAATTTTATATGAGCAGGGAAAATTCAGATTACATAAAATAATGTAATTCTTTTATTGTTTATTTATTTTTATTATTATTATTTATGCTATTTATAGCCAAAGAATCACATTTTTTCCTCTCATTCTCACAGCCATTTGAAATCATGTTCTGCTACTTCATGATGATGGTAGTGATTTCATTCATAAGCAATCGTCTATAGCCAAATCCACTGTGAAAAGCATCTTGTATGCCTCCCTGGGGTTTAACAATGCACAGGTGAATCCACTTTAGTTTTCCTCCTCTTTGAAGTACCTACCCAACTTGAAGCTGCTGATAACCATGCCTTGGGCAGCCCTTGCCCAAAATTATTAGCTTCACTGTCAATCATTCTATCCAAGCTTTTTCAGCCACCTGTCAACCAGATGGGCCATAGAACAACTAGAGCAAGGAGTGCAAGAAGCTGCCTAGGCAGAAAGAGTACAGAAAGACAGAGTATGAATAAGATAAGATTGTTTGGAGGAAAGCACCACAGTGAGGGGGGGAAAAACATTTCTAGGGCTATATAAACCACACAAAAATTTATCAGATACTATCTTTGGCTTATGTTTTATAAGTTTCCAGCCTTTGGTATGTGCTATATAAGAGGACGAGGAGGAGGAAGATAATCATAATTCATATTTATATAGCATTTTAAGACATATAAAATGTTCTTTTCTTTAAAAAACATGGAATTTAGAATGCAAATATTATAATCCCCATTTCATATACAGAGAAATTGAGGTTCCAAAATGTTACATGGCTTTCCTGACTTTGCACAGATAGTAAGTACCTGAGGTTCAATGCAGATCCAGATTTTTGGAACACTAATCTTCGTGCTCTTTCAACTGTGCCAAGTTAGAATAAAAAAGCAAAATTCTTTATTTGAAAATGATGGATTTGTAAAATGTGAAAACAATTCTTAAAAATCATGAAACAGTTCTCAATTATTTCTTTCAAAAAATCATTATTTCAGTGGTAAAGAAAAGATTAATAAAAGCATATTTATACAAATATAGGTCATTTCCTTATCTTTTTATAACTATGAAAGTTATATTCTCCTAGATAAGCTACATGAAATAGAAATCCAAGGGGAGCTCATTAAAAATACAAAAACAAAAGACAAAGGAACAGAAACTGCTCAAAGAAAATATGTACATACAAATACATACATATATGTATGTCTGTCTATGTGTATCTCTTTCTGAGTGTGTTTGTATGTATGTATATGTGCATACACACACACACACACACACACACATATAAATATAGATATATCAATTCAAGAAGTTGGGGCCAGAGACCTAGAGACAGAATGACACTGATATTTAGAGTTGAAGTTAAAAATATAGCATATATATGAGAGTAACTTATAGTAGAAAGATGAAAAGAAGAAAATAATTTTTAAAAAGCAAGATAACTACAGTGATATCAAGACATATGAAGAACTGAGCAAGAAGAATAGCCCAGAGACTCACTTGCCATACCAAGTCAACTCTGATTCTCATTCCAAGTCATTTAAGGTCACATGGAATTCAACCCAGCCACTACTTTTGATTTGCTAAAAGCACATGATTCTGTTCATATGATTCAGAAAGTTGGCTCTGGAAGAGGGCTTGTAGGCTTCTTAGTCCAAACCCTTCATTTTACAGATGAAAAAAATTGAATTACAAAGTTATTCAAGATCATATAGATAGTAAATAGCAGAAGCAATATTTCAACTCAATCTTCTATTTCTGGGAAGATAGGTGACATAGTGGCTAGAGTATCAATCAGGAAGTCAGGAAAACCTGAGTTCAAATTTAGCCCCAGCTACTTACTCACTATATGACTCTGGGCAGGTTACTAAACTTTATTTGCTTTAGTTTCCTTGTCTGTAAAATAAGCTGGAGAAGGAAATGGCAAATCTTCCTACTATATTTGCCCATAAATCTCTTATAAAATGTCGGGAGGGAAGTGAACAGCAAGGAGAAGATGAGGTTTGACACTGAACTTCTACTCTCAAATTAATTGCTCTTGCTAGTTTTGGGAACATTCTAATAATCATCAATATTCCTACTCTACTTCTGACTGGTTAACTGAATTTCTGAGTTCTGGATCCTGCAGTGCAGCAAGAGAAAACATATATTAAGCATTAACTATATACATACATATAAGCATGGTAAGGTCCCAGATTATATCAAATTTTGATAACACATGATCATGCCTTCATAGAGTTCACAGCCTAGTTATCCACAGTTTATTTAACTTTTATGACATTTTTATGAGTGCAAATGTCATATTCAGTCATGAAAAAGGTCTATTTGTTACATGGTTATAATCATTTTGCTAGAAAATCTCAAGGAACAAAGAATCTAGAGATTTTATAGTGAACTTTATTGATTCTGTTGCCTTTAACCAGAAAATCTTAGAGAAAAAAAAAACAAAAAAACAAAATTCTGCATGGTACCATCCATGATAGACTAAGACCTAACTTATTTAAACCTCTTTTCACATTATTACAAAATAATGATCTGTTAAAAGAATGGGGAAAAGGTTGTTTTGAACATCCACATTCTGGCTATGTGACCCTAGGCAAGTCAATATTTTGCTTCATAATTTGCCTCAGGCAAATCTCTAAGACTATAAGTTGCAAATCAGATGCTGACTTGTATTGATAGAAAAAGTTTCCTACCTGAGAATTTCCTACACAAAGGAATTCATGGGTCAGATCCAAAAGCAAGAATGAGGAAAACAAACCAGAGAAACTTGAATGACCATAATTTGCCCCAAAGATAATCATTTTAGAGTTGGAATCACAAGTTCAAAGTCTGATCCAACTTATACTTGACCAAAAATGTCTTTCATAATAATTTTGACAAATGGCTTTCCAGTCTCTGTTTAAAGTCTTCCAATGTAAGAGAGAGATTTTGAAAATCTTCCTTCTTCTGATATCTTTAGGATAGTCTTCTTTAATATCTAACAATAAGTAGCTCTGCTGTTGTGTTCTACTTCCCCTCAACCAAATTTAAACTTTTCTTTTACACTGTACTAGACACTCTGCTAAGTACTGGAATTCAGTTACTATGCCTTTGACATTATACAGTTTACAGCATTATTGTCTTTGGGAAGGTGAGAAAGCCCTCAAGTGTCCTCCTAAATAGGCAAGGAGGGAAAAACATACCACCTTACCTTTCTTTGCTAGGAGTTAGAGCCATCCCTGCTATCTATCACAGCTCAAGTGATATGGTAGCAAACATGAGAGTTTATCTTCTGAGATTGTTCCCCTCAGCCACAGTTCCCAGGATAAGTTGTAATTTATGAACCATTTCCAACTAATCAATTAATATCAATTAATATTTATAAAGGAGTAAGTTATAATAAGAACAGAAAAATAAAACATTTTCCCCAGGATATAAGAATATGCCCCTACATTCCTAGAGAGAGTAGGGTCATATTAACTGGATTTCTATATAATATTGATCCCACTCACCCTATTCATGACCAGATATGGTATAGTCACTGATTAGTCTGCTATTCATCTCCTACTAGACTGAGTTCCAAAGGATTTTCTACTGGACATGAATGTTGAGCTGGCTGACCACATAACAGTCATAACATCAACACACTCCTGCACATCACAGTATCTCACTCTCCTGATCTTCTAAACCTCACAAGACTATAGTTGTATTTAATTTCCTTTACCTTAATGTAGAAAGTCTAGACATAAAAATGAAAGAAGCAATGCTAAACCATCTACTCATGGACTAAATTGTGGCCACTGCCACTCTCCACTGAGAACTGAGTTTTTACCATCTCACTTTAACATGGCAGACAAGAAAAAAAAAAAAAAAAAAAAAAAGATAACCAGTCCCTGGATGACTAGTGCCTTATGAATGCATTCCAATTCTGACTAGCCAATCAACAATCCAGTTTCTCATTTAGTTGAGAAGACTAGAAGTAGGTAAGGAATGCTTGCACCTGCTCCACAGTTCACATGGAGACTGTGTTAGCCAAAGCAGCACACTTTGTGTACTCATAAGATCTGGGCTAATTGGTCCAGCCTCTACTACAAAAGGATGGTGGATTTTAAAGCAGAAGAAGAATTTAGAGGCCCTTTAGTTTAATGGTTCTCATACTTGTGTTCTCAGTCTCTTTATATTATTAAAAATCATTGAGTTCTTTTTATGTGGGTTAAATTAATAAATATTTACTATATTAGAAATATAGTAAGGGTTTGAGAGACACCCTCCCCCAGGGTTCTCTGACCCATACTTTGAGGATCACTGTGAGTGTAATTCAATGTCTTTGTTTTGTATAAAGGTGAAATTACTTGTCCAAAGTCACAAAGATAGCATGTGGCAGACAAAGAATTCAAAAGTAAATATTTTTTAATCCAAATCCAGACCTTTTTCCATTGCATATTAAGTCCCACTTGAATAGGAGCTAAGAAGGAAGTTTGGTTGTACCTCAATTGGTGTGTCTCAGTTTTCTCTTTGATGGATTAGTCAGATCATTATTCATCGCTATCAACAATGTGTTTTAGATTGGGTGATTTTTAGCAGTTTTATAGGTCATGAATGGAGTCAGATCATTTTCCTAAGGTAGTGTTCAGAGGAGATTAAGAAGATACCAGCCCTGATTTTATTGTTGAATTTTTTTTTTTTTTTGAGGCTGGGGTTAAGTGACTTGCCCAGGGTCACACAGCTAGGAAGTGTTAAGTGTCTGAGGCCAGATTTGAACTCAGGTCCTCCTGAATTCAGGGCTGGTGCCACCTAGCTGCCCCTAGCCCTGATTTTATTGCTTGTAAATTGCCTTTGGTACAACTCTGATACTTTTAAAAGTAAACAATAATAGATGATACTGTGGAACAACTAATGTTTCCCAAGCACCACTTTCAAAGGAGCCTTGGACTATGGTAGTTCCCAAAATTTTGCTGTCCACGGCCATTATTCCTTAAAATCAATAAATTTAAAAAGTCAATTCCTCATTCTCCACCGTCTGTGGTTTCTTTCTCATTCTCTAATTCATATCCCCTCTCCTCATTCTATTCCTACCTCCTGAGCTATTGAAAGTCACTAAATTGAGGCTAAAAGAAATGGAGCAGAGTAGATTACTCAAGATAAACAATGTAGAGATTTATCAAAGCACAATGTGGTCTACTTCGGGAAATAGTAGCATTATTTATATTAGATAGTGTGATATTAAACAATGATTGTCTCTTCAGACATCCTGTCAATTTGAAGAAACAGGTCAGAATCTGTACCAAAAGTCTGTATTTGGTTCAGTCAGCCTGTCCTACCCAGTTTAAGTCAAAAACTAAGTGAAAGTTTTGTTTTGTGTTCCATGACAGATGATCAGTCATTATTCCAATTACTATCAGAATAGTCCTGTACAACAGGACAGACTAACCAATTGAAGGTACTTAAATTTCAATTCAAAGCATTCCTTCTATATTTAATGTAGCCAAAATCTTATAGTTCTTATTAGTCCATCCCCAGACAAAGAGTCAAAATAAAGAATAATTATTTTCTATCATACATTCTTTCAAATATCTTAAGAGTTGTCCTGTGAAAGAGGGATTATACTAGATTATTTGAACCTTGAAGCCATGAAAGTTGCAAAAGGAGCTAATTTAGGCTTGAGGTAAGGGAACACTCTTTGGAAGTCTTAAGTAAAGGTTGGATAAACATTTGTTATTTATATGACTAATATCTTTAAGGTCTTCAAAGCACTCTGGAAATACTGTTTCATTTGTTCCTTACAATAATCTTATGAGGTAGGTTTTATTATTATTCCAATTTTAAGAGGACCAAAAAATTAAGTGATTTGCCTATTATCACACAAATATTAAGTCTCTGAGGCAAGATTTGAACTCAGGTCTTCCTTTATGGCCAATGTTCTATCTAGCACTCCACCTAGCTATTATGTGTGTCATAGAGGGGATTCTTTTGTCAAGCATCAGGTTGGACATGATGGCCACAAAGATACTTTACAACTATGAAATCCTGTGATTTTACTGTTTCTCCTAGACAGATTTTTTTTACCTCACTTTTCTCCATTAAGATTCTACCTTCATGTTTTCTTTGAAACTATGTTGAAAATTATTATTCCAAGAAATGTTATAAAAGGAAATCTAACTTTTCAGGTCTCTGGAAGACCACTAACTCTAATTGTTCTTTGCGTGGTTGTAGGTAAACTAACAGGAAAGTCTGTAGGCCATATTTAATATTTGGTCCCTAAAGGGAATAAAAAGGATTTCTATCCAAAGCAGTGTAGTAGTCCTGTTCCTCTTAAGATTTGGAATGTAATATATATATAATAAGATTATTTTATCATATGAATATTTCTAATTTGAACTAGAGTACTGCTGTGCTCTGGTGAATGATGGCTTACCATGGCATCACCATCCCCAAATTCATGAACTATTGCTTATAGAAAAGCTATTTGGTATCTCCTCCTACTGCACATTAGTTTACAGGTCTGCAACTAAGTTTATGATGATTTATTATTCAGAGTTGGTTGAGCCTATATATACATATTCACAACTAAAAAGTCCTTAGAGATTACCTAGTTTAATCATCATGTTTTGTTTGTGAAGAATCTAAAGCTCAAAGATAGTAATTGACATAAAGTTATAAGGTTTGTAGAAAAATCATACAAATAATGAGTACCATAACTGAGATGTGAACTCAGATTTCCAAATCCTGTGACTTTTTTGGCATAAACAAATTAAGGTGCAAATTAAATGATTTCTCTTCCCACTCAGTTGCAGATAATTTTTGTTTTGGCTTGAGATATAATTATTTCTTTGATTTTTATGTTTCTATTTTTCTTTTTTCCTATTCTATTTTTTTAATAAAAATACATTTTTTAAAAAAGAACATTACTTTTTTTGCATTCATCTCCCTTTAATTCCCATTGGTACATTCATTCATTTAATAAATGCACTATGTAAAAGGTATTGAGCTAGAAAAATATAGAAACTTGAAGTTGAAATATATATTCCATTCAGAAACTATTGCTAAATTGAGATCATGTGTAAAATGATAAGCAGCTAAACTATTTGCAAATCATTTAGCTATTTAAATAATAGTCTAATTTTTTAAAATATTCCATGATATAAGGAAAAAGCTAATATCACTCACTTAATAACTAATAGAGAAATATGCATGGGAGAATTAACAGTGGAAATAAAACAAAAATCAAGAATCTTCACTATTATTCAAAAATAATTTTCCTTTTCTTTTTCTTATTTGTTTTTAAGTAATTCTGAGTTAGACTAGTCTATACATATGTATAGACAATGTAACTTCACCAAAAAAAAATTATCATGTGTGATTAGCCACAATCAATCTACATAGTTTATCATAATCTGGCAATCCAAAAGTAACTATCTCTGGCAACCACACAGCAGTCCTGAGAAATACTATGCTATATTAGAAGGAGCCCCAAACTTGGAGTCACAAAATTGAGTTTTAATCCCTGCTCTGACATTATTTCAAGCTCTTCATCTATGTTGTGGGGATAACACTATTGCCCTAATAGACAGAAGAGCAGGAAGAAGAAGCCAGTCTTGAAGATCTGGGTTCACCTCTCTCCTCTTATACTTCCTGAATTTCCCTATACCATATAAGTCCATGAATGGAACAAAATATTTATATACATATTTGTATTAGCTATCTCTAGCAGCATTGTTTGGGAGGAAGGCATTAGTTAACCTTAAAAAAAAAACTATGTATGTGTCTATGTGTTTGGGTGGGTGTATATTATTATTTCATATGTCATAGTACAATGAAGCCAAGAATTTAGTTTTAGAGGGATCATACAGTTACACCCTTAACTATTAGTTTCATATGAAAAATGTTTTGAATCTTTTTAGATTTTACTTTTTTCCATTAATTCAAGAAAGACAGACTGTTTTGGTTCAAGTTCTTTACTTTATCTTTCTTGTGGTCATTTATTATTTTGTTTATTGTTTTTTTTTTTTTAAGTGAGACTTATAGCAGATCATGACACTGGGTAATTGATACACTGTTAAGGGAAAATTCTTTAACAGGAAGCTTCTAACACCAATGAAGTTATAGGTTCAGAAACAAAATAACACTACTACAATTTCATTATGTGATACATAATGGTGATAAAATGACAGTGTTTCTATATTTGTTTTGTCAGTCATAGCTCTGATGATTGAACCTGACTAATGACTGGTCACTAAATAGTTGATAAACACTATACTCATGGCAAAGGCAAGAAAATGTGAAAAGCATACAGAAAGATCCATTCATATACATGTATGTAAAAGCATATACAATGTATATGCATACATATACATATATGTGGATGCATCTCATAAGTATATACATGTGTATATATTATATATATGGCTACATTTCATATAAATATATGTATATTGAGATGATATATTTCACATTTATGTATTATATATACGTTTTAGGATATAAAATAAAAATAACATATATAATAAAGTTATATTTCTATTATAAAGTTCATCAAACCATTTATTGGTTGTTCTCAATTATATGTTAGCTACTTACTATTAGCATATGTTGTTCACTCACACCTTATATATGACTCCTCTCATCTTATAACATATTAAGAGATTTTGGCGCTCATGTTATTAAAAAAACTGTACAATGGATTCTTATAATAATGCAATTCCAACAAAGCTTCTTCCTGACTGTACTGAACCGAGTAATTTCATTTGCATATATTTAAAAGACAGAATTGCAGAGCCAAAATGGTTATGTAAAATTTTCTGAAACACAGTAGCACAATGATTATACTCATAAAAGTGGAATTTTTTCTTTTTGTGTGATTTTATTGGGTCAAGTGCTTCACTGAATTAATAAAAAGAATATGTAATTAGTTATGATAAATGAACAAAAGGTTAACTTTTTCATGTTTAGTTCTATATTCACATCTTTTGCATTGAATTAGGTGGAAACAGCAACTGATTCTGATACGGAAAGTAGAGGTCTACGGGAATACCATTCTGTTGGAGTGCAAGTAGAAGATGAAAAACGGTAACTCAACAAAAAACAAAACAGAACTATGTTGTTTCTGAAGAGCTATGTGTTTTGAATCCATTTGTAAGCCTCTAGATCATAGTGACCACCAATAATTTGTACTGCTCATCTTCATATTTATTCTACTCAATTTAAATTATTCAAGTATGACTTAACATTTGCCCTTGCTCAACTACTGTTTCTTCAAGAGTCAAGAAAATTATTCTTCTCAAGGTAATTTAACATTTCTTAAAGTCAACAAATTGACAATTCTATATACCAAAGCTCTCTAATCAAAGAGAAGGGATAAGCCAAAAGCCCATTGATACTGGGAATATTCATGCTTGATCTTGTCACATGAGAAGAAATTAGGATTGAAAAGAAATCCAAACCCAAATCACAGTCTGAAGCAACTTTTTGGGACTGTGAAAAAAAGTATACAAAGACATAAAAGGATTGAACTACATAACTCCTTAAGTCAGTTTTTGCACTGATTTTTTTTTTATGATTTCTATAATCCTTATGCTTATTCCACCTTATAATAGGATTTCTATTATAAATGATTCCCAAATACTCTTTCATAGAAGGTCACTTAAACAAATGTCCATTTTTACCCCTAGAAAATGGGCATGCTGTATTCTATACCTCTAAGTGCTCATTGTCAACTCCTTTGCCTTTTACATAGATAAACAAATATCAAAAAAAAAAAAAAAATAGCCTTCAAGATAACCAAATATACCCAAAGCTGTTAATTCTTTCTAGATGCAGTTGTTGTAAAGTCAGTATTTCGCTTTAGTACCAAATTTTGACTACACCAAAACACACACATGTATACATATGTACTGAATCCCTTTCTTACATGTTCACTCAGAGTCCTGCAGACATGGTCAATGATGTGTGCTACATATTTGTCCAACACTCAACTTCAATCTATTTCCTACAAGTCACTTCAGCATCTGCATGGGAAACCATCTATCACTAAAAATAACTGTAATGAAAAGTTTTTAAATTATTTACATAAACAGTATGCTTTTTTCATGAACTAATTAAATCTTTGATCACCATTGATACCAAATGTATATTAAGAACAACATTTGTGGATAACAAAATATCATGTGAGACAATCATATTTTGAGATATCTGAGACTATGTGGTATAATGAAAAGAGAACTGGATATGAAGTCAAAGTACTTAGTTTTGAATTTTAGTTCTATGACTTATTCTCTAACTAATATTACGAAAATCACTTAAGTTCTATGGGCTTGTTTCCCTATCTGTAAAATAAAAATTTTGGTTGATTGTTATTGTGGTTTAGTCATGTCTGAGGCTTAATGACCCTATGGACTATAGCATGCCAATACTATTTATGGGATTTTCTGGGCAAAAATACTAGAGTGACTTGCTTCTCTAGTGTTTTAAGACAAGCAGAGCTTAAGTGACTTGCTAGGGATCACATAGTTAGCAAGTGTTTGAGGCTAGATTTAAACTGAATTCTTCTTGATTCTAGGCTCCTACTTTATCCACTGTGAAACTTAGCTCCACTCAGAGCTTGGTGCAACATGACTTTAAAATTTGTTTCTAGTTTATCACCATTTTTTATGTAAAAACCTTCACATCATTACCATATAAATAAAATTCAATAAATACTTGACTTATTTCCATCAGAAAGGTGGGTATTTTGAATGAAAGAACAAGCAGGAGCTAAATTCTAGTATTTTTAGAAGTCTTTTAATATATATTTCCTAGTTAAGAAAGTAAAATTTAAGCATAGTTGGCAATTAAGAGTTAGAAGGATATCAAATATTTAATTGATAAAATTGTAAACTTTGCTCATGTATGGTTCAGTCTTATTCATTTTGTAATACTTAGGAACTCTAGCTCAAACCTATACACATCTATTATGGGGGGGGCAGAATATGGCACAAATAGTGTGGATCAAACTTTCTGCCATTTCTCCTTTTTCTTTTCTAGGCATGGTCGGTTTAAACGTTCAAATAGTGTAACAGCTGCAGTTCAGGCTGACTTGGAACTGGAGGGCTTTCCTGGACACATTACTATGGAGGACAAAGGTCTTCAGTTTGGTTCATCATTTCAGCGACATTCAGAACCTAGCACTCCTACCCAATATGGCGCAGTAAGAACTGTACGGACACAAGGACTTTTCAGTTACCGAGAAGATTATAGGACACCAGTTGACAACTCAAATCTTCCCCCACCTGATCCTTGGTTGGAGCCATCTATTGAGACAGTAGAAACTGGCAGGATGTCACCTTGTCGACGGGATGGAACATGGTTTATGAAGCTACTACACACAGAAACAAAAAGGATGGAAGGATGGTGTAAAGAGATGGAAAGAGAAGCAGAAGAAAATGACCTCTCTGAAGAAAGTAAGGATATTTTGACACTTTTTATAATTCTTGAAACTAACATCCCTTAAAGGAAACAAAAGAAAAAAAAATACTTTCACATAGTCCTTAAAGTCTTTATATATCTATGAATAATAACGTTGTACATTAGTCTTATTTCTCTTAAGCAGAGGGGAAGACTTAAGAGAAAGTCAACATGTTGTTTGGTATCATTTTTCTAAGGTAAATAAATGGAAAGGGCCAAGGAGACAATGTGATACAATAGATTGCTAGATTTGTAGTTTGGAGACAAATAACCTACATCTTAATCTCATACTGTTACAAACTACTTGTGTAACCTCTCTGGGATAAAGTCTTTTCTTCTATAAAATGAAGGAGTTGGACAAGGTGACCTCTGTAGTCCCTTACAACTCTAAATCTATGAATTTAGGAAGTTATGGATTTTTTTTGCTAGAATTATAAGATCAATTGATTTACCTGTTCTCTTAAATTTTAACAAGATAGTAATTTAGAACATATTGATTTTTTTTTTTATTTTTAGGGTGCAAAGTTTGTAAGAAACTTATGATTATCTACATGAAGCCCAAACAACCAAATGAAAAGCAAAAGATTCAATCAATCCACTACACAATCAACAAAAGACAGGGAGTTTGCCTGTTTTTTGAGGATAGAATACATGATAGATGTGATTAGCTTGACCAAATATTTTGATATCATGTCAACATAGCCTGAATGCTCTAAACACTTTCAGAATTTTTATAAGTTTAAATTAAAGTTTCATCATGTAGAAAATTATATTAACATTTATTTTTTCCCACTTGTCTTTCAGGAAAAAAAAATTACCATCACTTTTCAAAATTCATCCTTTATTGATTATTATTTGTTAGTCTTTAACAATAATAGTTCTCTATTCATAGATTGGATTTATTATATAATATTTAAAGTTAACATCTATCCAAATTAAAATAAAATAGATCATAGCTGGTGATCTAATGCATAGGACTTGGAGTCAGGAAAAATTGAATCCAAATCTAGCTTCAAAAACTTCCTTTCAAGTCACCTAATCTCTTCTGTTAAGATGTCTCATATGTTAAATGAGAATATTCATAGCATCTATCTCATAGGGTTTTTGTGAATATAAAATGAGACATTTGGAAAGTACTTTGCAAATCTCAAAGCACTAATAAGTGCTAGCTAGTCTAATTCTATTAATTTGTACATTTAAAAATCAATAGTCTTAATTTTAAAAAATTTCACATTCTTTTTCTCATCCCAAAGAATACTAAAAGATTATGTGTCTCACCATCCACATATCATTCCATATTCTGAATCTCTGAAGTCTAACTAATCTACTTCAGAACATGTTAGTATCTATCACATTTTCTAGGTGTCTGTGATACATAATTTTAGCAACTTAGGAATGGAAGAGTCAAAATAAAGTCTAATATAATGGCCCCACATTTATGCCTTCTTGCATATAGAATACAGTGGCCTTGGGAAGCAAGAGAGCAGAGAAAGTGTTTTAACTCCTTTCTTCTTATGGATATTTTTGCTATTTTCATATTTCTTTCCTGAGATTTTTATTCCTAAGATAAAAGGAGAAGAAAACATTGTATTAAAACCATTTCTATCTTGTCTTTACATGGTCATCTAACTCTACTCATTCTTTCTGTGAGTAGAAGACAGCTGCTTAGTTTCTGGAACTGTTGTTGCCATGGCAAAGCATTTAAACCTCATTTGGATGATATGCACATGCATTTTTATAAGGGTCTAATGAATCTTAAGGTAACGTTTGCTTTCTAAATAGCATGCATTTACATGAGGTGAACTTAAAGAATAGATTTCCTGTCTTTTTATAAGATAGTTTTATCATGCATTGCATACCATTTTCTAATGTTTTAATTATAGACTTATTATGATAATTTTTTTCATTCTGTGGATTCTTTAATCTACATTACAAAAATAAAGCCACATAGATACATTAAATTGTCTACAATGATAAAAAATGGGAGTTTAAGTTGTCAATTTCAGTCATGCTTAAGAACTCTCTGTCTAGTATTTTGTTTCACAGTCTTTTAAAAACTAATCAAAGATCTGGGTATTTATAAGCCATGATCTGTTTTTCCTTTATTGTTTCTTAAGTATTTGGAGATAGCCTTAGAAATGAGAGAGAATGAAGTTAATTTACAGGAAATCCTATGGTAATTAAGTTTCTCTGTCTTGCAATACTGATGCTTTTAGGCACACAATTTTAAATCTATAGTTGCCTATATTTAGTAACATAGGAATAATGTGTGTTATATAAAATATTTAGCTTATATTTCTTTTTGTTTAAAAAAAATTAATGTCATTTGTTGGTAAAGATGCTTAACATGGGGTTTTATCTGTATTATTATTTTGATTGTCCATTTTCACATTTTTTTTAAAAATCAAGTTTTTTTTTAGGTATTGATCTAATCTTCAAGTCAAAATATTTATCAATATGTCTTTTAATCATTTAAAAAGATATAATATAACATTTTATCACTCTGAAATTAACTAACTAGAAGATTCAATTAGCCTGAATTATAGATGCCCTCTACTTTTACAGATTATACCCAAATTAGAAGAAAATAAGAGATTTAATAAAAATTTAAATTTTAAAGAATGATTTTCACCATGCATCCTGGAGGTGGTGCTGATTATATTTACTCTTCTACTTCTTAACTTAATATGGCAACGTAGTTTGATGAGAAGTGCCTTGTATCTGAAGTTATGGTCTCTGGCTTCAAGCCCCAACTTTATTACTGTCTCACTTAACATGACCTTGTACAGTCACTGAACCTGGAGATGTTTTATTAGATCATCTTCAAATTCCTCTTCAGCTCTCATAGTCTAGTATCTCCTCTATCCATCATATGCATGTGTGTATGTGTGTGTATAGACTTATACACACACACATATATAAAAAAGACTAAATTTAAATCACACAAACTGTACCATGTATATTGCCTACAATGATCTTAATTTCATGTGTTTTTTACATTTCTTAACTTCATTTTAAAAAATCACTTAGGATAAAAGTTGCTCATTGCTCTGGGTCCTTAGAAATTAAAATATTTAGTCTTCAAATGCTACATTAACTGAATGGGACATTTCCTAGTAGTTATACTAGACTTGAAATTGTGTCTAATTCTGGCCAAATCCTTCAAAACAGATTTTTGTGCCATAAGCATCTTTGCAAAAGGAAATTAGTGCAGTGTTGATCAGATCTAGATACCTGAAACTGCCTAATAATTATTTTCAAATAAGAGACACTTTTAGCTAGAATCAAGTGTAGACCTATTCATTCAAAAACTTTTCAAGACAAAAAAAGTAAACTAAAGATATAGCCCCAGGGAACATGAAGTAGATCCAACAATGAATCTAGCATCAGAAGAACTGGGTGTGAATCCTGGATCTACTGCTTGCAGTTGTGTAACACTTGTGTAACACTTGCACTTGTGTAATCACCTAGAGTTCCCTGGGACTCAGTTTACTCATTTGTAAAATGTGGTCCTGGTCTAGACAATATTATATATGTCATGCATCTACAATGAAACTATAAATTAAATGGCTTTTTAAATAAGAACTGAAATATTTAAATACATCTATCATCTTGATATGGGCGTTCCCTCCAACTATGAAGCTCAGAACCTATTCATGTCTCTTCATCTTATAAAACTCTTGTCCATAGTTTCCTGTTAGGGAGTTTACTAAACATACTATAGGCCTTCCTAATTTTTTCTTAACCTTGTAAGGAGATAAACTATAAATCATAAATTAAGAATTTTTTCAAACTTCTTTCTTTGTGAAGAGGCTGAGGCTGGTAGATCACTAGAGTCTAGAAGTTCTGAGTTTCAGACGCTGTCAGGTATCTCTACTAAGTCTGGCATTAATCCAGTGATCCCATAGAAGAGCAGAGCCAACAGTTTACCTGTGGAGAAATTAACACAGTTCAGAAATGGAGAAACCCTAGGTTTCTATATTCCATATTGGGATCATGCCTTGAGTGGATACCATACTTACACCCACAGTGAAACAAAGAGTAATCAGTCTAAAAAAAACTGTCAATTTTTCTTTTCATAAACACAATTTCTTTCCAAGTAGAAATCTAACTTCACACACACACACACACACACACACACACACACACACACACACACACACACAGTAGATAGATGCATAATGAGGAAATGTGAAGATGGAAAATGCAAATTATAAAAAGAGAAACAGAACAAAGTCAATAATCACAGCAAAATGGAAAAGAAAGAAAAGAAAAATCAAATTAAAGTATTCCTCAGGAAATTGAGCAACAACTTAACTTGTCTATTTGTCCAGGCTCTTCCATGATAGTAAGATGGGAGCCTAAAGCATTATGTTGGCTCTATCAGACCACCAAATGAATGACTTTGAAGGAAGTTTAGTACAGAGATGATGGGGAAAAGTCCATAATTAGAGAACATTCCCAAAAAATTCCTTCCCCTCAAAAAGAAACATTAATTCAAAGGACAATTCAAATGGTAGGTTACATATAATTAACTTAGAAATCTTGAGAATATAACAAATATTTCCATAAAATTTCACAGCAAATCCATATCAAGTCAGAAATTGCTGAAAAGGAGAAATTGTAGTAGCTGAATAAGTTTATCAGATAGTTTTATAAATCAACAGTAAGAGTTAAATTTGTTCTTTAGATTTTATATTCTTATTGTTATCAGCCTCTGTCTTTACTTCTTGAAAGGATAGTTGTCTAAAATGAGGCAAAATTAGGATTGTACAGTTGAAAGGAATAAATTGAATTTTTGTTTCCAAAATCTTTGCAATTATAGGAAGCTATTTATACTGCAGGTATCATTCATTATCATTCCAAGGAATAGCAAAAGCTTTTTTGCTATTAACAACTGTATCAGTAGCAATACTCTTTAACATTTATCATCATCAATATAATATCCAATCTATACTATTCATAATTACTCTTTAATCCACTAAAAAGATAGCAGGATATTACCCATCTATTAGTATGGTGCTAAAGATTATTAATTGAAGTACTTTATATTAATACTTTTGTTGAATTCTATTTAAGACGAATATGAATAGTGGGGATTAAAACTTCCAATTCTATAAAAACTGATTGACTTCTTTAATTATAGTTTAAGACAGTATGCATTCAGAAAAGGGAAATGTACTAATTAATTACAACAGTATATTTCTTCCTTGATAAGTTGATTAGAACAAGCCTCTCCTTAAACTAATTCATAAATCATTCCTATTATTGGGAGTTTACAAAGAGGAGTGTTCTATGAAGGAACCAAAAGGTAATCTTTATTGTAGTGAGACTATCATCAAAATATTGTATTTGTTTTTAGGTATCAAAATTTGAGAAACAACATGGTATAGTAAAAAAAAAAAAAAAGGAACCTTGGATTTTGTCCTTGAATCTCAGTTTGGATATTTACTGCCTTTATGCCATTACAGATATTATTTAGAATAATTCTATCATAGAGTTTTTTACTAAAAGGAATCCTAAAGTTTTTTTTAGTAAACCCAATACCTAAATATTATTATTGTTGTTGTAATTGCTATCTTCCTACTCAATGATAATCTAATTCCTCAAATGCAACATTATTAAAATATAAATCATCATATTCCTACCCTTTTCTAAACTATTATTACTATCCATCTAGTCAGTCACTCAGCTTCACAACCCTAATGTTATCCTCAACTCCTCTCTCTCAATCAATTGTCAGCCTTGCAGTTTCCACCACCATCTCTTATCTCTTATCTATGTCTCTTTCTACATTATCATTAAGGCTCTTGCATTCCATCATAGGATCATAGACTTAGATCTGTAAAGGACCTCAAAGGTTAGTCCAAACCTTAGCTTTGGATCACTCCCACCATTTGCCAATTCTACTCTTACACATATGCTGCTGAATGAAGATGGAGAAAATCATGCAACTATTCCGATTGGATCCACTCCAAATTTGTTACACAACTTCAGCTGGGACACAATTATTGCTAGGCAATCCTACTATATCTCCTTTATCACTTCACAACTTCACTCTCTACAATAGCTCTTCTAAACCTTTTCATTCCTTCCCAAATCTTCCAAAGCTCACTTAACCTTACCTTTTCCCTAAGAACCTTGCCTCATGTTATAGGGGGAAAAAATCAAGATTATTGCTGTGAGCTCCCTCTTCTCTCCTCTTACTTTTCTCTAATTATTAAAGTGCCTTCTGTCATTGAATTTTAATTCCTGTTTCACATAATGAAGTGCCCTAACTCCTCACAAATACTAAATCCTCTATTTGATCAAGTTGATCCCATTCTATCCCATCTCTTCCAACAGAAAGTCCTTTCTGTCATTCTCACTTTTTCACTTATTTTCAATCTTTTCCTATCTACTGCCTATAAATATGCCCATGTTTCCTTCATTCTAAGAAAAAAAAAATCCTCACTTGATCTCTGCTGTTCTAGCCTTTCTTCTCTTTTTTGTTAAATTCAAAAAGACCATCCATAATATATGCCTTCCACTTTTTCTCTTCTCACTCTTTTCTGAACCCTTTACAATTTGACTTCCAGCCCTATCATTCCACTAAAATTGCTCTCTGCCATTATTAATGACCTTAGATTCCAAATCCAATGACCTTTCCTCTATCCTCATTCTCCTTCTATTTAGCCTTTGACATTATTGCTCACTCTGTCTTCCTAAATATTCTCTTCTCTGTAGATTTTCAAGACACTACTTTTTTCTCCTACTTTTCTGACCACTCCTTCTCTGTCTCTTTTGCTGGATCTTCTTCTAGATCACACCCTCTATCCAAACCAAAAGTTTGGTCCTGGGCCCTCTATCTTTTCCCTCTATACTTCTTCATTGGGTGATCAGCTCCCATGCATCTCATTTTAATATCTCTACTGATGATTTTCCATTCTACCCATCTTGCCCTAATAATTCTGCTGACTTATTTTCAACCTCTTATTTTCAACGGTCTTTCATATATCTCAAACTGGATATCTAGTAGACATCCTAAATTCAATATGTCCAAAACTGAACTCATTATCTTTCCCCTAAGCCCTCTCCCCACCTCCTACTTTTCCTATTACTGTAGAAGGCAATACTATCATCTCAGTCCCATAAATTCACAACTTAGAAATCATCCTGTACTCTACAGTCTCTTTTACCCTCCATAGCCAAACTTAACAAAGGCTGCCCATTTCATCTTTGCAACATCTCTCAAATGTGCCCCTTCCCCTCCTCTGATACTGCTAGCCCCCTGATTCAGGCCTTTGTCGCTTCATGCCTACTAATTGCCTCCTGGTAGGTCTGCCTGCCTCAAGTTTCTCCCCATTCTAATCTATCCTCCATTTAGCTAGGAAAATTATTTTCCAACCATGGCACACAATAGGTCCCTATTGTCTCCTGAATCAAAAACAAAATGTTGTTTGACATTCATATCCTACCCCCCCTTTCCAATCTTCTTATATCTTACTTACCAACATGTACTCTTTGATCCAGTGTCAATAACCTCTGATACTGTTCTTTGAAAGAGACACTCCATCTCCTGGCCCCAGAATTTTCTCTGATTGTCCTTTATACCTGAGTCTTTCTCCTCTATTGTGATTACTATCTTTCCTGGCTTCTTTAAAGTGTCATCTAAAATCTCATCTTTTGCTGGAAGCTTTCCCCATCCCCTCTTAATTTTTAATTTCCCTCTATTAGTTATTTGTTATTTAACATGTATATAGCTTAATTTACATATATGATTGTATGTTGTTTCCCCATTAGAATGTAAGGTCCTTAAGGACCTTTTTGTCTTGTCTTTTCCCTTTTTTGTCTTGTCTTTTCCCCTCTTTTTTTAATCCCCAGTGCTTAGCAGAACAGTGTCTTGAACATAGTATGCACTTAATAAGTATTTATTCATTGATGGTCTAAACCTTTCATTTTACATATTAGAAACTGAATTCAGATAATCTGTGATCTCTCAGATTGATTAGTGCAATACTCTCCTAATTAGTCTCTATATTTCAGTCTCTCTCTCTCCACTCTTATATAAGAACCAAAGTAGTGGTAATTAATTTAAAGGACAGAACCATGACTCTGATAAAAAGTGGCATATTAGACAGAACACAGGGACTGAAGTTAAGAAGATGATTTCAAATCTAGCCTCATACTCATTAGTATTTAACTCTAGGAAAGTTATATAATCTGTTTGCCTCAGTTTCCTCATCTGTAAAATGAAAATAATAATACTTACCATACAAAGCTGTTGTGAGATTCAAATGAGATAATATTTGTATTTACTGAGAATAATGTCAGGAACATAAAGGCACTATATATAAACATTAGCTATCATTATTAGTTATATATTTTCTACATGAAGTAAGTCCTCCTTCCACCTCTTCCTAGTTCTTCCCTTTCTTACCCTGCCAAAATTTTTATTTTGTGTTTATTTGACATATATCTATTTTACTAAATGTCTTCTCTGATAGAACATAAATTTCTTAAGATTAGAGGGCTATTGAATGTTTGCCTTTGCATCCTCAATGACTGGCAAAGGGCTCAACATACAAAATTCTAATAAATGTAGATTAAATCATTGAAAAACACTAGTAGAGAAAAGGCAGCTACTCCTGAATAAAGGCAAAAGAAGAAGCAGCAAAATAATACATAGATTCTGATATGCTACTGTGAAGGCCGGGCTAGCTCCTCTGAAGGGCTCAGAATAAGTTCTTGTCAGGATAAGCAAAAGTCCTTGCCCCATGTTATGGGCGCCAAAATGTAAAGTTCTGATCGTCTCCCGGTTGTAATCCTTCTCTGGGAGAAGGTTTCTTTTCTCTGTGAATCTTTTACTCTGTCCTCTTCTTTCCCTCCAAAAGTATGGGATTACTGGATTTGTGAATACATGGGATATCTTCTCCTTGACCCAATCCAGAACTGACTTTCCAGACTCTAACTTCTTCTTTTATCCTCCCAGAGAATGGGTGTGGAATAACTCAGGGGCTTATGGGAAAAATACTTCAACCAATGAACTTGCTCCTCCCCAGAAGTTCAAAGCGGTAAAACTCCCCTTAAAGGCCGGAACCAAAAGGTGTGGACTAGAGAATTGTTAAGTACCGACTTAGCTCTTAGTAAGAACCTAACATGCTACAATAAAAATCTGTATTGTGTCATCTTCTGACTTATATGTTATGCAAAACTCACAGACCCCTATGAGCATTATTGAAAATTTAGTAAATGTCTTTATTGATAAATGCTCAAGAAACTGAGTTCTTTAATTTAGAATTTAGAGGCTAAAAAAACTTAATTCTATTCTGTCCTAATATTATGTGAATATAAGTTTTCTTCACCTCCACAGAGGAAAATAAGGGGGGATGTGGAGACTATCAAATACAGTATGACAGCTTTTAGTTAAATATAAGAAATCTGAATCTGATGCTACTCAGAGATGTTTATTATTTCTTTCTAACACTATATTCAAGAAATGAGATAAATGCTGCTTCTCTAGATTATGGAATATAGTTTTATATAAAAATAAGGGTATAATCATGATGGTCTACTGTGATTTTGTCAAAAATTCTAGATTCTGTTATGTTATTAAAATTTTTTAAAGCAAATTTGAGCCCATTTTTCCATTTATGAGCATAAATCATACATTCCAGGAGTTTAAAGTAAGACTAGCAGACATTTTAGCCATCCCATCATCCAAGGAAAAAACCCTTTCTACAAAATGACCACTAAATGACCATCATGCCTCTGCATAAATTCTTCTTGTGATAGAAGGATCTTCTAATTTTGCTAGAAGATCTGGTATATTGGTGTTTAGAATCAGATACCCTGAATTTTAATTTTATATATGTGTGTGTGTGTATGTGTGTGTGTATGTATATATGTATAAATTTCTCAGTATCTCAGTTTTCTCATATGAAAAGTGAAAGCATTGGACTATATAACTTCTGATGTTCTTTCTAGTTCTTCCAGATGTATAAGCAGCTCAAAATTTTAGAAGCTCTTATATGAAGCCAAATTTTTTCTTTTAGCATATTCCTACTTTATACTAGTTATGCCCTCTGGAACTTCCTTAAATAAATCTAATATTTCTTTTGCAGAATAACCCTTCTAGCTCTCAGGTGCCCCTAGTTCTCCTTCCTTCAAGCTAAACATCTCTAGATCTTTCAATCATTTCTTATCATGTACACAGAGACAATCCTTCTCATAAGTTTAGGTGTGCATTTTCCAACCTTTGTATGTGTAAGTGCAACAAAAGCATGTAAAGCCACATTGAATTTAGAACACTTAAAAAGAGTTAGAAAATGGCATGGTTTAAAAGGTTCTAGATTTGGAGTCACAGGGCCTAGATTCTAATCCTGATTAGGGTATTATGTGACACTGGGCAATATTAGTCTCTGAAAAGAGAGTACTGGACTGTTTTAGTACAAAGGAAGAGAGAAAATAAAACAAGCCAGCATGAATGTGGGTTCAACTATCATAAGGTTCATACTGAAAACTGTAGGCCATCTTGGATAAGCCCTAGACTAGACTTAAATTTGAAAATTAAGAGAGATGCTTTTTCCATTCCCTTGGCAGAAATCATCTGAGTATTTTTTGTCTTATTAAATTATACAATGTAAAGGGCTGAAACTCTGAATAGGTACACTGGAATCAACTGAGCATTTAAGGCTAATTACCTATTCGACAATACTTTATTAGCATATTCTTGGAAAATAGCCCTTCTCACTATTCTGTGCTGGCTCTATCTTTTGGTGTATACAGATAATTGTAGGAGGGATTAGGGAGTGGAATAAGACAAGCCAGAGTCACTTTGGAGGAGGACAACAAGAAGAGAGGTCAATCTGTGGAGAGTGTGAGCGATCTCCCCTCCCCCTAAAGACCAAAGACTTTTGCTTATCCTGATTCTGGCTGATCATGAAGTCAACAGGGAGCTAACTCAGACTTCACAATACAAGAAAGGTATTTTTGTCTTACGAATATATAGTGATAGTATTCTGGAAGACTACTGCCCTGGCAAGTATCTAACCTGAGAAAAGTTGTCAGGCAAAAAACAAAGAGAAAATGAGTGATAAAATGGGAGAGTCAGAGGAAGTAAGGCAAAGTTTTAATGTGTGTTTGCTTAAATTAATGCAATTAACCTAGAATGAGAGGATGAAGGCAAGACTGTATAGACAAATGGCTAAATTGGGTGACAATCCTTCTTGCATATACATACCCTGTGTATCCCTACCTCCCTAGTTTCACATATCACACCAGCATCATGGTATTAAAAAAAAAGGGGGGGTAGGGGGTTAGAATAAAAGTTAGGAGTCACAGAGTCTAATTTCATCTCTGTCCTTCTCTTTTTTGTGACCCCAAGCAAGTTACTTCCCTTATCTGTGCCTGTTTCCTTTGGTAAAATTAAGCCTTTAATCTAATAATTGCTAATATCCTGTCAAGCTTTAAAGATATATTATATTATTAAAAATATATATTTAAAGATATAAAGATATATGATCCCAACAATAAGAGTCTGGAAACCTGAGGAGATGAACAGAACTGATTAATCCAGGGCAGAAGACAATGGGGATGGTTAGAAATGGTTGACCATTCATTAGGCTGAGGATGTATGTTATTCTTGCTCTGAAAATGAGATGAAAGCTCGAATCATCCCTCAAACAAGGTACAAGAACTTAGTAAGTAGCCTGAAAGAGGGCAGAAGTGTTTGAAAACAGAAAAGACAAGGAATAATTCCATGCATTTAGAATCTTGAGAAAGATGACATTTGAAATCACTTAGCTACTCAATAAACTAGAAAAATGCTGGCATAGGACATTAAGTTCAAAGCTGAATCACATTGAAGAAGAGAATTATTCTTAACAATCAGTTTAATAAATGTGTTTTAGACAAATGGATCAGGAAAGAAATATTTCAAAGATGACCAAGGGTCTGGTGCTAGGGAGAACTCTAGAAAGTGAATGATAATATCTGCAAAGCCAGTGCAAAGTAGCCAAAAAATTCTTAGGGGGCATCATTTAGTTAATCATGTTCTTGAATGCAGTAGAAAGTCAGTGTAGCTGCATGGAGTACAACTTATCCCAGAGCCAGAGGAGGTGATCTAAGAGACCACACCCAAGAAATCATTTTAATTTTAGCAGAAGACCTAGAAATCATGCCAGTTTCACTCACCTTCAGAATGAAAGATTGAGTGAATATTTCTTCCTAGAATCCATTTAATCCCAGAAGGGAGGAATATGAAGAATTAAGGGAATATATAAGAAGTGGTACTGGTAACTAATTTTCCTGCCTTCAAGTCTCTCCACACTCCAATCCATCCTCTACTAGCTACTAAAGAGATCTTCGCCAAGCATGGGTTTGACCATATTGTTCCCTACTTAATATACTGCAGAATCCTCCAGGATTAATTATAAAAAGGAGAATATTCTGTTCATTCATTCTTAAAGCTACAAAAGCACCAAAGTGACTATAGAGTCCCAGTGAACTACATACAAGTCTTGGGACAAGGTTGAAACTAGACCAATTGAGGGCAGCTAGTTGGCACAGTGGGATAAAGCACCAGCCCTGAATTCAGGAGGACCCGCGTTCAAATCTGGTCTCAGACACTTAACACCTCCTAGATGTGTGACCCTGGGCAAATCGCTTAACCCCAGCCTCAGGAAAAAAAAAAAAGAAAGAAAGAAAGAAACTAGACCAGTTGTACAACTAATCAGATGTTCTGCTGAGACATAACTGCAAAGGCAAAGCATCTACTCCCAAGATTTCTTAATGACTTCTCAAAGTATGTGTGTTCTGACAGCCATTAAAGTTTCATATTAATGTTTCTTAAATAAAACCTCTACAGAAACAGAAGCATATTTTAAGTGAAAATTCAGAAAGCTATCTTGAGGAATTATTTTTTAAGCCTCTATGAACTTAGGAACCCAAACCATCAATCACTCTGGAGCAAGCAGGGAAAAACTGATTTTTATTCATTTTGAGGATATCTGTCTATATCCTTAATCTATTTTATCTCATACTAATATTGTTTAAAATATCTATTTAAATAGCATTTATGTATATATTTGCATGTACATATAGTTCAGTTAAGTGTCCAAATATTTGCTGATATATATATATATATATATATATATATATGCACAATTGCTATGACACATTTCATAGCAATTGTTTGTTTGGACATTTAACTGAATCTTCATGCTTCATTAACTAATGGCATCCCACTTATGGAATAATCTGCAATTATAATACAGAAATAACATATAAATACAACAAATAGATTGTATAATAAACTTCCTATGAGATGCTGAAGATATTGAGCAGATTTCTAAGATATAGGTTGGTATCATGTTACAAGGAAGACATGTAGTCCAGTGAAAAGAGACAATATATCAGTAACATGGTTTCATCAGCTTAAGATCTCTATGTATAAAAGATACAATATATCCATAAATTAATGATAATGATCATTAATATTTATGTAATTCATTAGATATGCCAGGCCCTGTACTAAGCATTTTTACAGATATTATCTCATTTGATTGTTCCAGTAACCCAGGAAGGTAGGTACTATATTTTTAACTATACTACTCAGTTAAGAGTTAAAGAAACTAAGGCAAAACACAGTTGTGACTTGCCCAAGATCATACAGCTAGTAAGTATCTTAGGTCATATTTGAACTCAGATCTTTCTGACTCTAGATTTAATGCTCTATCCACTGCACTACTTCTCCTGTCCAAGTCTCAGTGAGTAGAGTGACTTGAGTATGAACATCTATCTAGAAGTAGGTCTTCCTGACTCTAAGTCAAATATTCGATCCTTCATGATGGAAATGTGGAGAGCTGAGCCTTTTCCCTCATTTTGTGATTAATTATTCTGAACAAGTGATAAAACTTCTTTGTGACTCGGTTTCTTTATCTGTAAAATGGGGATGATACTATCTGTTCTATACAATTTACCAGACTATTGTTATAAAGATCATTTTGTGAAAATACTTAAAAAACAAAAATGAAAATAGTTTATAAATTTAAGGTAGTGGTATTCTAATGAAATTGGGTGACAGTAGCTGAAAGAAGGAAATACTAAGTCTGTTACTAAAGTACTGTCTTATATTTTTTCTTTCCCTTAAGCACAGCTTCTTCAACTTTTTCTATTCACAATCTATTTTTGCTCAAGAAATTTTATATAGCCCTGGTAGCTATATAAAATAGGCATATGAATTAAACATTTACTGATAATGATAATAAATCATAAGTTTAAGATCCCAGATGGGATCATGACCCACAATTTAAAAAATTAGGGCTCTTGAGTAATGTTATATCCCATCTGAATCCAAAGTTAAAAATTTTTACTTTAAGAGGAGTGAAAAATTCCTAAGGTTTCTCTAATTTTCCTAAACTAAATTCTTGCTAACAACTCTAAGAATAGTTTCCCTATAAGTTTTCCCTACTTTATCAAAAATCCTAAAGGAATAAAAAAAATTCCACCAGGAATCAATGTGCCATTATAAAAAGAGTATTGGATTAGGAGTCAGGCAAATTGGGTATATATATATTCTGGCTCTATTTCTTACTAGTTGTGCATTTGGGCATATCCCTTCTCCTTATAAGCTTCAATTTCCTCATCTTGATAATGGGTTTCATGGTATCTAGAGGTAGAAAAGACCTTAGAAACCATCGCTTTCAAACCCTGCAGTTTACATACAGATAAAGAAACTGAGGCCCAGAAAATTAAATAACTTGTCCAAGTTCCCCAAAATCCTATGTGTAAAACAAGACTGGAACCCCAGTCTTCTGACTGTTTGTCATTGTGCTATGCTAATCTCTTTACTTTAGTCCTTTTTACTAAAGCCCCCTTCCAGTTCTGACCATCTGAGAAATTAGAGGGATCCTATTTGGATACTTCTCTTTTTTTTTTAATTTAATCAGCAACATTTTACAAATTATGTTAAATAATAACTTCTTCCTTCCTTCAGTTCTAGGCAAAATCAGGAGTGCAGTTGGAAGTGCTCAGCTTCTCATGTCTCAGAAGTTCCAGCAATTTTATTGGCTTTGTCAGCAAAATTTGGTAAGTCAATATTTAGGTAAGCTTGATCAGCCATAGAAGCCTTGATCCAAGAATTTATGTTTTTGTTTTTTTCATTCTTACTTTATATTCATTCTTTTCCCCATTACCATTTCAATATCTACTATACCATACTTGTTCTCATCTACCTTAAAATTTAACATAGATGAATGTTTTAATAATTACATATAAAGATATTTCATGTAATTATGTATCATTATATATTTTTCTCAATTCTTTTACTTGATGTTTACTTATAAATGTATCATTTGCTATTAATGATACCTCACAGTTATCTAAATACTATATATAAATTATTATAGCTTTGATTTTATGCCTCTACATAACATTACACTGTCCTTTTAATTATATAAACTGTGTTAAAGAAAAAAAAAAAAGCAGAAGCTGCCTGCTAGTAGTTCAAAAGCAAAGCCTAGAAGTATGGATACATATTTAATATAGAGCCTATTAAAATTACAGTTCCCCACTGCCAGAAGTCCCTAAGCATCTGACTCAGAAATTGTACATCTAAACATTTTTGGAGCCTTTTACCTATGTCAGACTATATTTCATTGTTAGTGTTAATATTTTTCCTACTGAGAGTTTTAAAATATTTGATTATTTATCCTACTCCTGGCTTTTTTCCATGCTTACCACAGAAGTTTCTGAAACACTGTGTTTTTTCTTAGGGGGTTGGGAAGAGGTAGGCATAAATACTACATCTACCCAAGGAAGGGATTAAAAATGCTGAAAATCTACACATGTCTTAATATTTATAAGAGTCAAATATACAGAGGAAGTGGAAAAAATCCATCAATAACTGCTGGCAAGTGTACTTATGCTTAGGTCTTTAAGAAGGAAGAAAGATTCCACATTTCTTCTTAGAAGACCAGAAATTTGTCCCTACAGGCTATGAACCAAGCACAGTGATTTGCTATATATCATTATATCTGATACTGAAAAGAAAATAACACACCTCTGACACCCATGAACGACTTACTTAAGGCAGTAATATGTATCCATATCTAATTTGCTAGCTGAGATATAAAATGTTAGAAAGAACAGAGTTTAGCCAGCATAATAATATTGGTACTTTATGAGGAGGGAAGAAAATAACTTGGGAAAAGCATTTCTCCACTTAAAAAGACATTTCTTAAAGTGTAAGTATGTTATACAATACAAAAAGAACCTTGTATTCTGGGAGTTTCAGTCAGATAGTGATGGCTCAAATATCCAGGACATATGAATACTAAAATGAAATTTTTTAAAAAGCTAAACTATGACTCATTTTATATCAGCCAAAGTCGATTCTAATGCAAATCCAAATGATTAATCTCAGAGCACCTTGTTCAGAAAGTGAATCATTGTATTATCAAGTATTTCTTGAAGGACAAAATAGGACCATTCATCCTTTACATACTTCATATTTACCACTGAAGTACTGTTTTAATTATGGCAGGTAGGTGGCACAATGGATACAGTGTTGAGTCCAAAATCAAGAAGACTCATCTTCATGAATTCAAATCTAGCCTCAGATACATAGTAGATATGTGCTCCTAAGCAAGCGATTTAACCCTATTTGCTTCCATTTTCTCATGTCTAAAATAAGTCTGGAGGAGGAAATGGCAAACGCCTCCAGGATCTTAGCCCCCAAAACTCCAAATGGGATCAAAATAATCAGACTCAACAGAACAATAACCATTTTGATTACATATTCCAAGTCCAAGTCTGTATGATCTTAAAAAGTAGAACTAAGTGGTAGCAATCATAGGGAAACACATTTTGACTCTATATGATTAAAATAGAATGAATTACCTTGATTTGGACTTAAGTCCTGGCTTGACTGTGTTCACAATCTATATTACTGTATATTAGTCATTTATCCTATCTTAGTTTAAATTTCTTTACCTGTAAAATAAAAAGAATGAACTAGACTGAAGTCCCTTTCATCTAGGTGGCTTAGTGAATAGAGTTCTACACTGGAAGTCACAAAGATCTGAATTCAAATCCAACCTCAAACCTTACTAGCTGTGTGACTCTGGACAAGCCACTTATCTCTGTTTATCTTAATCCACTGGAGAAGAAAAAGGTAAAACATTCCAACCTCAAGGAAAATATGTCCCATAGTGTCGAGAAAACTCAGAACAACTGAACAACTCAACACCATGAACAAAAGATCCCATTCTGATCCAGATCTGTGTTTCCATAATAGAAAATTTTCCCATCAGTGAAAGTCTTCCAACAAAGGCCACCTGATAACCTGTTAAGGCAATTCTCAGGCGTTCCTAAATCAAGCACGGATTGAAACAATATCTCTGAGGTTCTATAAATAAAAGAATACTATACACTAGAGAAGAAATTTTTATCAGTTGTATTCTTCTCTTTCAGACCATACTAAAATCAATTAAGAAAGGTAAAATGTGAGCTTAGTTCTAAATAGATCATAATATTCGTGTACTAGTCAGAGTAGGTGCTTTATAAATGTTTGTTGAATTTAATTCCAGATCCTTGCCCAAATTTCACATTTTCCTAAGTGTTAGGGATTTTTTTCCTTATGATTACCCTGAGCCCTTTGTGTTATGATTAACTCTGTGGATAGTGCTGGATTTGGAGGCCAGAAGGTCTAGGTTCAAATGGTGCCTCTGGCACTTATCAGCAGAGTGACCCTTGGCAAAAAACAACTCTAACTTTAACCTCTCTGAGCTTCAGTTTCCTCATATTAAAATGGGAATAATAGGGTACCTACACCACACACACACACACACACACACACACACACACACACCACACACAGACATATGCATATATATGGAGAAAGAGAGAGACAGGAAAGAAGGAGGGAAAAGGAGGGAAAGAGAGAGGGGGGAAGGAGGGCGGAGAGAAGGAGGAAGAGAGAAAGAGAAGGAAGGAGGGACAAGAAGAGAGAGACAGAGACAGAGACAGAGACAGAGACAGAGACAGAGACAGAGACAGACAGAGACAGAAAGAGAGAGAGAGAGAAGAGCACTTTGCAAACCTTCCAGCATTATATAAATTTTAGCTCTTATACCTGAAACATCTTCTTTCTTGGTTTTAGAGGATAATGCATGGTTTTAATTACCAGTGATTGAAGTTTATGTTTGTGTTTGATTTTCTTTGTTTTGTGTTCTTTATAAACAAAGAAGTACTCCAAGCTAGGTACAAGAAAACAGAAAAAGTTAAGAACAAATTCTGATATGGTTTTTAAAATTCAGACGTTTTAAGAGTTCAAGTAGGAATTAGCCTTCTAACATCACCTATTTAGCGGAATTTTGTAGAAATGTTGCCCTCTAGTGACTGAAAGTAAACAGAACAGGTTTTCCATGATTTAGAAAATGGAGGGAAATTATTTTCAGTCTCATTTAATATGAAAAATGAGAGTGATCATCCTGAAAGTTATAATTTCTCACACACACACACACACACACACACACACACATACATAGACACACACACCACACACACCAGAAATAGGTTTTTATAGTTGTCAGAATCCTTTTTTAATTCTTTCCCCCCTTTCCTAGAAATGCTGAGCACAACTTCAATAAATAGTTTGGAATTGTTCTGAATAGTGCATGCAAAGAAGTTCCATATGAATTGCAAAGTCATATGTTATTTAAGTTAAAACAGTATAGTTCAGGCAACCAACTGAATCATAATATGTATTTGTAAAAAAACTAATGTAGGCATAATTGCACTTTGTGCACAATCTGATATAAAGGATAAAGAAGTAAAGGTCTACATCTAACTCTATAAGACTCTTCAAAATAACTCAATCTATACATTGGTATTCTGTAATAGTAAAGCAAATAAAGTAAGAAAATTGTAGGAAAATGCACATCAAGAATGAGAAAGAACTTGTCTGGTTAAACTATATTAAAAAACTCATATTCTTTCAGAAATACCTCTAGAAAAGACTGAAAGGCAGTACATATGGTAAATTGCCAAATGGCACTCTAAAAATAAAATTTACTACATGTCAACAGATATGAATGACTTGTTACTATGAAGGAGTTAGAAGACCATGACTACTAACCTCTTAGAGCAAATATTGAAAGCAGTACAAAGTTAGAAGAATAAAAATGGTATACAACTAAAAATCCAAAAAATTCATGTCAAGATTTAATAAATGTTAATTGACTCCCATGACAAGGAAACAGAGACAAAAAAAGTCCTGGTAGGCAAACACTTGAATTTCTTGCCAAGCAGGAAGATAAAATAGCCAAAGACATCAACAGCTTAAAATATAAATTTAAATATAACATTTTATAAAAAAAGAAGGTAGAATGCTGAGTAGGATTGCTTGATAAAATAGTGAAAAGCAATGGATAGTAAATTAGATTCAAGAAAGTTTATTGAGGCATATTAACTAAGCAAAATCATCTTGAGAATAATTAAGGGTAAAATAGAAAATAGACAACAAAAGCCAAGAAGATAAAATCAAATACCTTTATCACAAAATGTTTTCATCATTAAGCAATACCTGAACCTGTACTTTAGCCTCACAGATGTTCTCATAGAAACTTTTAATCTTCTAGATATCTTTATAGAAAAGGAAGAAATGACACCAAAAAGAACTAAAAAGGGGGAAATATTTGGATTAAATTAAATGCAGGAGGTATAGTATGAAAGTGATAAAATTTTGAGGGATCAATTTATAAGTTATCTACAGAATGACAAGATACCAAAGTACTGAAAGGATTATCCAATGTCCAAAAAAAAAAAAAAAAAAAAAAAAATGCAAAAAGAAGATATCAACAATCAACCCATATACCTACATTACTATCTATACAGTTTCTTTTTATGATTATGATCTACATAGTCATTAAGCACATTCTAAGTGGGCTTATTAATAGGAATGGTCAAGGTTTCTGATATTCCATAGTAAAATATATTATTAACATGGCAACTTGCTGAAAAATATTGAAAATAAAATTCCATTGTTCTTATGTTTGCTGACTTCAAAAAAAAAAAAAAAAAATTTGCAGGGTAAAATGTCTCCTTAAAGATTTTTCAAAGTATTTACTGTACAAACATCAAAACTGAAAATCAATGAAATGAGAAAACTTTGTTCAACCTTATGATCATTAATGTCCAATGAGGCATAAGAAGGAGATATAGATGTTTACCAACTAACAGAGAACCAGGGAATCCTTATAAATAATTAAGTCATCCAGCCCCATATCACTTTTTTCATTCCCCTATGGAAATGTAAGCTTTAGAAGACAGGGACTATCCTATGTTTTTGTGGTTTTGTTCCCATTGCTTAGCAAAATGACTAGCATATAATGGTTTATAAATGACAATTTGTTCATTCATTGAACCATTGAATTCTATAACTGAAAGAAATTTGGAAAGCTAATCCAACACTCTCATTCTACATATGAAAGTCCAGAAACTTTAAGTGAAGGATAGAGCCAAGAAGCAATCTGAGTTTAATTCTAAGCTCAAGCACTTACTAGCATATGATCATGGGCAAGTCATTTAAATATCTAGCAGTCCTTTTCTACCTGGAATCATGATAGCACCTTCCTCACAGGATGGTTGTGAAAAACAAGTGATATGATATTAATAAAATCCTTAGCATAGTGCCTGAAGATATAGCCTTCCTTCCCCTTTCCCCAAAAAAGAGTATTTTAATACCTGGAAGCATTCTCATGGTTCTCCATGAAAAGCATTTAAATCAACATTATTTGTAAAATGCCACTTTTTTTTTTTTTTAAACAACTTATCAGTACTGAGTATTAGGATAATTGTTGTTATTTAGGTTTTTTTAGTCATATTCAATTCTTTGTGACTCCATTTGGGGAATTTTCTTGGCAAAGATACTGAAATGGTTTGTCATTTCTTCTCCAATTCATTTTACAGATAAGGAAATTGAGGCAAACAAGATTAAGCAATTTACCTAGGATCACACAACTACTAAGTGCCTGAAGCTGGATCTAAACTCTGGAAGATGAATCCAGGCCTGACACTCTAAACATTGTGCTAGCTAGTTACCCATTAGGATAACAGTAATAAATAATAATATCATAAATAACATTTATTTAGAACTTTCATGTTGAAAAAGTATTAAACATGTTGCATCATTTGATCCTTACAACACTGTGAAATACTAGAAAATACTTTATAGTTCCATACTAAACAGTTAATGAATCATTAATCTCAGGTAATGGAGTTTTTACCTAAACATAAAAAAAGTAAAAAAAATTGAACATAACAAAGACACTTTAAAAAGAAGCAAACTTCCACCCACATGTATGCTCAAGCAAATAAAGAAGGAAATTTTTTCAGTCTGAATTTGTTGATATTTTCTCTTCTGTTTGTGTTAGGATCCCAGTGCTATGCCAAGGCCTACTTCCCAAGACCTGGCAGGATTTTGGGACTTATTGCAGCTTTCGATTGAAGATGTCAGCATGAAATTTGATGAACTCCACCAGCTGAAGCTCAATGAATGGAAGCTAATAGAATCCCCAGAAAGAAAGGTAATTACATTCAACTCTGTATGGTTTCCATGTAAACTCTTGTTCAACAACCCCCTAATGTTTAATCCAATTTCAGAAATGATCCATTTCAAATTCCAAATTATGAAGTGTTTCCCAGCCTTTGATTGGCAATCAAGCACAAATTTTTCTATTGTTATAGGAATTAAAGTAATTTCTTATTTATTGACTTAAGTGAGGCCACTCTAACATAGTGAGATCATTTTGGTCTTCTTTGAGAATGAAGAACAATCAATTGGCTTATAAAGCAAGACATATACTCTGTGGTTATACATTCACAACTGCAAATAAAAATTATGGAAAGGAATTAGACCCTGAAAATAGGCAAAAGTGTTCATTTATTTAAATAGAAATTGACTCCATCCAGAAAAAGGATTGCATCAAAAGTTTCATTTTCTGACAAATTAAGATGAGTTTTCCAATGAAGCATTTTATGATTAGATTTGGCCTTAGCCTCCTAAAATTGGTCTCCTTGCTTCTATTGTTTTCTCTTTCCATTTTATCTTCCCTACCCAAATCCCTAAAACACAGATCTGACAATATCATTCCCTTATTTAAAAAAATCTTCCATGGCCCAGTCTTACTCCTAGGATAAAATAGAAAGTCCACAATCTGGCTTCTCTATCTTTTTAATCTTTGTCATGCTAATCCCTTCAAGCATTCTCTGCCTCAGGCTAAGGATCCTACTTGGTGTAGTTGCTATCCTGGCTCTCTCTCCCTGCCATCTCCTAAATCTACACTCAAAGTGTACCTTTCCTAAATCTTCCTCATCATGACATCTTAGGTTTCCTACATTGCTCAGATGCCACCTTTTCCAAGGTTACCCCAGTTGTAGTGTTCCCCACTTTTAAAAATTGCTTTGAATTTCCTTAATTAATTTATTTATATACCTTATAGGGCCCCTTTCTACCTAGTAGAATGCTAGCTCCCTGAGGTACAGACAGATTTTACTTTGCATTTCCAGTATCTAAAACAATGCCTTATACATGATAGGCCCATTATAAATGATAGTTGAGTTTATTGATTCGTTGTTAAAAATTCATGTCTAATTCAATTCATTTCATTCTGATGGGTCAGTGTAGAAATGAAGATAAAAGGTAAGGCAATATAGTTTGGTCATGTCTGCTTTATGTAGACATAGCTTGTTTCACCATATAACATATTTTATCGCATTTTGTAAAAGATTGGCAAATTCAATTACATTTTACCCATGTGATTTAATTCCTTTGCTTAAGGTATTATTTACTGTAGACTTAATATCTTGATCTGAATTAGCAATAACTTTACCAACTTTTTAAAACATTTCAGAGAAGTTCTGCAATTTTTCCAGAAAATCATAATATATTAAAATAATTAAGAGACACAGAAGGCCATGGTTTCAGTAGATAATGTTTCATATATTTCCATTCTTCCTTCAAGAGATATTCACTCTACCAATAGTTTGTGGCCCATTCATTACCAAAGAGACGATTTTTATGAGTTACTGTACCAAACAACCACACATATTTAGTGGCCAACCTTTTGGTGATGAATCTTTCCAACTTAGCTAGACTGTTCCCCAGATGATTGTCTTTTCTCAGGAATAGACTTACTGTTACTACTTAGTGGACTTAGCAGAGTTTATACTTTACTGCCTTAGCCACCAGTAGGTATCAGAAGAGTACTTTAATGGAGAATGATGACTATAATTTGAAGAAATATGGTGGGAAGTATAGTGCCCAATAAGAGGCAATATTGCCTATGAGTTAGAATCCTACCTTAGACACTAGCTTTGCAAAACTGGAAAATTTGGGGAAATTCACTTAATCTTTCAGTGTCCCAAGAAATTTTCTAAAATTGTAAATCAAATGAATTTCTGATTTCAATCTGTAAAAGATCAATAGGAATTTAGTTCCCCAAACTAATGAAATCAAAGGGAATAAACTGGGAGTATATAGAAGGTATCTGAAAAGTCTTAATTGAATTTTGAGGTATTAAAATAAAGTATTAAAACCATAGCAAGATGTTTTTAAGGCATTAAGCCTGCACAAAGATTTTTGAGACTGCATAAAAATACATTTTTTAAAATTCACTGTAATATATAGTTTGTACAGTTAGTTAAGAAATGGGGCTTTTATAATGTTAGTTAACCATTAATCTAGGTGGCACAGTGGATAAAATGTTGAATCTGGAGTCAAGAAGACTCTTCTTCTTGAGTTCAAATTTGGCCTCAGATACCTATTAGTTATATGACCCTGCGCAAGTCCCTTACTTAACCTTGTTTGTCTCAGCCTCCTCATCTATTAAATGATCTGGAGAAGAAATGGAAAACTACCACATTATCTCTATCAAGGAAACCCCAAATGGGTTCACTAAGTGTCAAATACAACTAAAATGACTCAACAATAACAGCAATCACTAATCAATACTTGGGGTCTAAAGAAATGACAATAAAAGACAATTAACTATTAAAAGAAAAACTAATTTAATTTGTTAAACTGGTCAAATGTGCTTCTAATTTTCAGCTTTCTTAGATAATGAAAGCTATTTTTTTAAGTCCTCTACTTAATGATATATGTTAAGATTTCCCTTGAAATGAAAACAAATAAACCAACTTGTTCACACTGGGAGGTGTACATTTTGAGATAGTGCTTTTGAAAGTTCTGTGTCCTGAAGAGTAATTTCCCAGAACTAAAATCTGGAGTCTACGGTTGCCATGAGTGTAAAAGGCAATTCTAAGTCAGATTTTATAAACCTACTACAGCTAAAAATGGTCTAGTTCATTCCCTTGTAGAAAGTTAACTTTTGTTTTGTCTTTGTGTCCCAGCCTAATGCTTGGATTAAGGCCTGATACATAAATGGTATTCACATGAATGTATTCGACGAATTACATGAAATGTCTAGTTTAAAATTATTATCACCCATATTTTGGTAGCTAATCATAGAAAAATAAGAAGATGGATTAGCATAACTTCCTATTTAATGCAGGAGTTGAACTTGAGAAATTCAAAAAGATGAAGATATTATAAGCAAATTATGCTACTCCATAGCCTTTCTTATTATGCTTGAACCTCCTTTCAATAACATGAGCAAATAGCAGAGATGTTCTAACAATTCCTAACCCTGATACAGCTGATGAAATATACCAAGATACCATTGGATGATGAACCATTGGATGGTTGAATCAGAGTGGAACCACCCAGCAGACTACAGGGTGACGCCCAGTGAAATGTTACATTAGACCCAGATTGTCCTGTGTCATTGTATCATAGATCTATAAAGTGAAGGGGCCTTAGAAGTCATTGAATCCCATAGGTAGAAATAGCCTAAACCTGTCCTGACAGATATCTGTAAGCTTCTAAAGGGAAGGGACTGTTCTCTTCTTTTTATATCACCAGAACTTAGCAGTGTCTAAGGCAAAAAGAAGGCCCTTAATAAATGCTTACTGATTGGTTGATGATATCTACTAATCTAAATAATAGTATATGTCAATTTAACATTAATTTTGAGATGATAGCATCTATTAATATAATAACAAATATAATATAAATATATATTATATATTATATAAGTATATAAATATAATAACAAATTAGTAGCTATTAAAATTTTGATACTTTAGGTAGAGCCCTGGTATAAGCAACTATTAAGGCAGATTTAAGCTACTTCTGTCCCTAAAGCTTGATGGCCTGAAAAAAACATGATTCTATGATCCTAGGATTTATTCCATTTTTCAAATCCCTAACTATCTCCCTGTGACAAGCTTCCTTGATTAAAATATATATTACTTCCTAAAAAAAGTTTGTGAATTCAGGGTACAAAAATGAAACAAACATTTTTTGAACCTGGTAAAAATTTAGTTTTGAATCCTTATTATAAGAATTTTTTTTTTCTTATTTATTTCAGGGTATGGGGAAGGTAAAGGAAGAAAAGAAAATAGATTTTTTTTGTTCTTTATAAAAAATTAATATCAGAATATATGTTGGGAAGGAATTATTTATGTAACAAACTTTAGCAAAACTGATTCCAAGATGGATTTTTGAAAAAAACAAATGAATGTTAATATGCATATGGTATTCTCCCTTTCGTTAACTCAATTTTGACCTTTTAATGAATGTTTTAGGAAGAAAGAAAGGTTCCCCCTCCAGTACCAAAGAAGCCTCCAAAAGGGAAATTTCCTATTACAAGAGAAAAGTCTCTAGACCTACCTGACAGACAACGTCAAGAAGCCAGAAGACGACTTATGGCCGCCAAGAGAGCAGCCTCCTTTAGGCAGAATTCAGCCACTGAAAGAGCAGACAGCATTGAGATCTACATCCCTGAGGCCCAAACCAGGCTTTAAAGACAGAATGCTGCAACATTTCCTTTTTTAAAAAAACAAACAAAAAAAAGCTTGTACAGTTTGTCACTTAACCTGGTAATTTCTGTCTCATTTTCTCCACTGAATATGCCCTTGCTGTTGTGTTCTTCGTGCCATAAGCACAGTGGAATGTTTTGATTTTTTCAAAGTTTGCCGAGCTCATTGCAAGAATGACTTCTTTTTGTATTTATTGTCTGACTTACAATCAGCTACAATGGATAGGGCTTGGTGAGACCCGACTTATCCAATATGTTCTCAGAGGACAACAAGAAACACCTCTTGAGATGGAACCCAGCTTACCTTTTTTTGTTATTTATATTTTTATAAATTATGTGATTATTAGGGATAAGAATAACAAATTATAAAAATGGGTGCATCTCACCATTCACTAGAGGCATTAGCTAACCAAGTAGAAGGTGCTACAATGGCAAGTGCATGACAGAAAGACCCCATGTCTCTCAACTACAGGTTTCTTTTCTTCCAGTCAAAAAAAAAATTATTTGCCCATGTACGCTGCCATTCTCTTCATCTTTGTTACTATGGGAAAACATTAAACCTTTCATGTAATATCAAGTTTTTGGAAATGAAAAGGGATCTATCTAGATGTTACTCTATACACATAGACAGGTAGCCTTCCAAAAGCCCAGGAGTCTAGCCTTCTAAAGATATCGGGTAAGATTTTTCTTTTCCAGGAACCAAATCATCGTTTTCCAAAAATCAAGTTTAATTTTAATGCAAAAAGACTGACAAACAATGGGTAAAAAGACAGTGGGTAGCCTTAAAGCATCTCTTCATAGCAAAGTATAAAAGCAAAGTTGTACTTATTTCTAGGAAATAGCTATTGTCATTTCAATTCTTTTCATGGGTTTGTTTTTATCATTCATATTTAATTTTAACTTCACCAATTATATTACATGTGATAGGTCGTTTTCTCAAATTGCTGTTATCAGTTAAATTTCCAGGGTATCCTTGAAAAGAAAAGAAAAGTTTGCTTGTTAAAAATGCCAGTTGTGATGTTGTAACCAGTTTAAGAAGTTTGAATGTGAGTGGTAAGTATATCTCAGTTTAAATGGTAAAGGTGAAATGTAGCTTACATTTGAATTTTTTTTTTCAGAACTCTTTTTCCTATGCAGTATCAGCTAAGGCAAGTACCTTGCTTATAAAGACATAAAGAAATTAATTCAAGAATTAAGGGATTTCCAGCTCTGGAATTTAAGAAGCATTAGCATGTTTTATGACACTGACTGACATGAACAAAAACAGGAGACAGTTTAGTCAAGTAGCTTTCAATCCTGAATTAAGTTTAGATACAGTTTTCTTTATTCCAGCTTCCTACTGGAAATGAGGACTTTTAACTTATAGATTTCTCTCTCCAAAGGAAGACCCCAAAAATATATATAATATCTAATGGAGCCCAATCTCCACATGAATTAAGTTGAAATGCAGGAGTATTTGTTCCAGCTTTCCACTGGAAAGTGAGTGTCCTAAATCATACATAAAGCTCTCCAAAGGAAGACCCAATAAGGTGGATCTAATAGATCCCAGTTTCCTCTGACTTTGGATGACTCCTCTATGTTAAAGCAGGATGCCAACATATGAAAGATATTTTGAACAACTATCATGTTTTCTGTTCACCTGCTTTAACAAATACCATGTATTTAGCCATACACAGAACAGCTTCTCAATTATACTATAGCACTTTTTTATTGTGGGTTTTTTTTCCACCTTGATTAGCACTTTAAAGAAGTACTCAGCTCACTCTGCAGCCTGCCACATTACAAGCATTAAGTAGCAAAGGTTGCATAGCTTATAAAAATTTAGACATTGATTAACAATTAAGTTTTTCTTTGTTCTTTTGGGCTTTTTTCTTTTTGTTCCAAATATGTTCCACCTAGCATGAGATCCATTTGGAGCACAGTTGATATTAAAGCATGTTTAGCTTCAAAGTTTGAATTTTTAAAGCTGAGTAATTAAGGATTTCCTGTAAGGCCAAAACTCTGTAAATTGAGCCTCATACCTGGTATATATTTTACCAAACAGCCTTAAACAATATTTGGAAGCAAAAACCAAGACGAATGTATATCCTTTAAAATAATGCAAAAAATCCCTTACATATTCTTCTTTAAATGAATATTCTATCCCCAGAGTGTTCAAAGCATTTTCTATGTAAAGAAAGAGCTGAATCCTGGGTAGTGTACAATACTGATGCTGCTCCCTATAATTATTGTACTATACTAAATACAAATGTATTTGCAAGTATTGGCATTTTAGTCTTTTTAAAATGGTATTATTTAAAGTTGAGCTGCTATTTAGAAATAATCCACAGAGAAGCAAAGCCAGTGTATTTCCTAGGTAGGGGAAAAGTAAAACAGACTTGCACGCATACATGCAGATCTATGTATAATTACTGGCAGCTGATATATTTTGCCTAATGTCCTTTAACACATACAAAATATATAAAGGTAAAATATAAAGATTAGGTCATAACTATTAAACTTAGATCCCAGAAGAAAGTACAATTATGACTTGAATGAAGTTATTCATCAAAATTAGATTCTTTTTTGGTATTCAGTGTCTTCATTCTTTGATTTCTACCATACCTCCTTCTTCCCACCCCCACCCCCCAAAAAAGATGGTATATAATATAAATAGATTATATATATATATATATTTATGGTTAAACCATCCTGTGGATGAACAAATAAAACCCCACTAAATTTTACAATGGTTGTTGACTGATATGTTAAGTATGCCTCTTTGGAGATGTATAGTTCCCTCTTTAGTCTACCTGTGTTCCAAAGAAGATTATTTGAAAGCAGATGTCTGCTGTGAGATGATAAAATTTTACCTGTTCATGATTCACATCCAAGTGCAATATACTCAACTTGTCATACAGGTGATATTCTATCAACAAAAGCAGAAAAGAAGCCATGTTCATTTATGTGTTGTCCGTTTCACTAATTAAAGAGAAATAAAGCAATCTTTATAATACCTGTGTTATAAGTCAATCAAGCCAATTTATTTCAATCACTTCTAGCAAATAATAATCACAATCACCACAATAAGCCTATCATATACTGTAATCCACCTCATCTAGAGTGTACTTTTAATTTTAAAAAATAATAAGAAATGAAATTGAGTGTCTAAAACACAGTTGAAATTATTGGCATAAAATGTTCTATGAACATGAATTTGATGTTCTCCAGAAAAAGATGTTCTCCAGAAAAAGATGATGTTCTCCAAAAAAAGAATTTGATGTTCTCCATATCTATACAAACAGACATATATATGTGCATATAAATATCATAAAGGTATCATTGATCATTGAAAAATTAATATTACTTTGGGAATTATATTGCTAAAAACCACAAACCAATTGATCAGCTGTAAAATTTCACATTTAAAAAACTTAATAATTCAAAGGTTTATTAGTTAATTGTAAAAACCAACCAAAAAGAATAAACAGGAACCAAAAATTTGACCTTAACCCAGAAATACTTTTGAGAATTTTTATTTGCTTTAAAATACACTGTTTTCAATGCAATGCTTTCTTCTTTGCATTTCTTTCCTCCCTCACTCACTTCATTAGATACAATTCTTGTCAGTTAAGAATGTTACCATACTTTACTCCTCTGCAAATTTCCCAGGAACCTTGGGCAATATGTAAACAAAATGACATACTATTTGATAGGAAAATATCTATACTTTCAAGTTCAGTTGCATTGAAGATTTTGCACTAAATTAATTTAAAGTACGTTTAAGTGACTTAATTTTTAAACCTCCCCCCCAAAGTAGTATAATCTATGGTTAACTTTAACATCTTTTCTTTTAATATTAGTATAAAGAAGTAGATGAAATTCCGCCTCACTAGTTTCAATGGATAGATAAAATGTATCATTAATAAACTATATGTTTCACATTATGTGCACTAATATATGTATTTTCAGCACCTTATTTTGATATATATGTCTCCATTTTCCTGTCTTGACTTTTCCCCTTTTCCATCATTCCTCCAAAGGCAGAATCTTATATTAATTATGAATTTTAGCACCTCTACAATTTTCATTAAGTCTCTGCATTGTTCTGTTTTCATGAGGTATCCCCATGATGGATAAACTGAAAAAAATGTTGACCAGTATACAAGACAAACAATTGGCTTGCATCATTCATGAGATTCATCTAGTTCTGGCCAAACTCTTATGGCTGAGAGTCTTGTCCAATATTCTGTGCCTGCTGATAGAGATTTTAATAAATCCAAATGAGGCTCTGAAATATTTTAGTGGGGCTTTGAAAGAATGCATGTTTTGTGGGAACATCTCTCAAAAATTTGAGTAACTATGCAGTAGGACTAAGCACACAAGGAAATAGGCGCAAATAAGCAAAAGAATACATTTGTGAGGACTAAAATGAAATTCATGAATAAGAATGCTTTAGAGCATTCTTGACATCTTTCCAGATGATGATAGTTAATGCCATGTCCTTCACTTCACACCAGGAATCTTGGGGCTCGGAAAAGGTAAAAAGTAGGATGGAAGTCTAGAACTAACCCTCATCAACAAGGGATTATCTCATACTAGAGCAAGTGTAGCAGGTGAGTTCCTATATTGGGCTCTCCTCATACAACTTCCAAAAAGTGAAACATAAAGAAACATAAGTGGTATAATGTACTTGGAGTTTGGAAGACCATGTTCAAATACTGCTTTAGATGCTTTCCAGCTGTGTAATCTTAAGCAAGTCATTTAACCTCTCTATGCCTTGGTTTCCTGATCTGTAAAATGAGAGAGTTGGGCTCAGTGGTCTTTCTACTCTAACACTATGGTCTGTTAAATCATTGTTCTTCTGGAGAGAAGACTGGCTATTGCATCGATAGGAATCCAGATGTCTTTTTAATGTATGCATATATTATTTATATAAGGCCTTTCTGTCTACATGTCTAAATTGTATTCATTTCACAATTTAATCTGTCTCCACCAAATCCTTTTGCTTTCTGTCTTTCACAACAAATTGAACACATCAGGTGTTAAATCAAGAAGTTAGGGTCAGTTATTCTTAAATATAAAGCATATATTTTCCAGTGAAATTCTGTTATCATTTTTAAAGTGGCATTTTAGTTATACCTCTCACATTTTTTAAGAATAATTTTTGTGTCAAATCTCACAGGTCTAAATAACTAAGTCAAATCGATATCTGGTACCTTAAATAACTTCGCACCTTCATAAGAAAGATATATGGCCAATTGCAATTTTACTAAATTTATAGTTTCAATAAGTTACAAATATTAAGACAAGTAACCTTTGTAATCTAACTTGAAAGGACCTTCACACAAAGAGGTACCTGGATACTCTGAAAATTGATAAAGAGGAACAAATACTTAGTACTTGTTAGTTAGACAATCTAATTTTTAATCTCACATTAATCACTAAATCATCATGTAAAATCAGGCGTGGGTACATTGTCTTATTTTTCTCATCTGTAATGTTGGAATAAAAACAATAATAATATCTATCTCTTGCCTAGCTCACAAATATATTATGAGGATTGACAACATAATGCTAAGGTATGTTGAAGGTATGCTGAGTTCACAAGAAGCAAGTGTTAAAGTATAATAATTGTTATTATTAGATTAGTTACCAAATTCTAGAGACATAAATATTAAGGAGAATCATTAATAATGTTGTTCTTCTTTAATGGTTTACATCATTCATAATGTGAAAATGCATTTTTTCAACAGGTTTAGAAACCTGCAAAAGACCAGAGCATGTGATGTCTCGAAAGAGAACAGGAAGTATTGGTCACATGTACTAATACTGACCCCATGCTCTGGTTTGAAATGCTCCCTCAGCATTTTGACTTGCAAAGAGCTCACAAAACAGCCTCTCAAATGGTTTGGGAGGTGGGGAGATAACTCAAGAAAAGTGGATTTTTTTTCCCCTGTGCCTTTGGCTCCTATGTTTCTAGAGTGTTTCCATGAATATGGGCCAGCCATAAGCCCAAATTAGACATTCATTCAGACAACATTTGGTCAGTCCCTTAAATTTGCACATTTCTAGGATGAATTCAAGTAAACATTAAAGAATAAAAGAAAATCAATGTCAGAAAATAGAGAACCAAGCCTGTGGAGTGTGTCTTAAAATTAGATACAATTATCAACATTATCTTGGTATTTCTGACAAGAGTTTTGGAGTAATACTCCCATTCAGTTCTAATTTGTAGAAATCCTTAATTTCATGACTCAGAGAAACTAGTACATGGCAACACTCCAAGAAACAACCACCTTGTCATGCAAGTGGTCACTGAGAAATGTCTATAATTTATATGACCTGCTGTCCTGGACTTTCTATTTGTATCCAGCTTTAATAAAAGAATTACATACAGTTTCAATGTAAACATTTGATTAATGATATTCTCTGCAAAGGAAGTATTATCAACATAATAGGAAATACTTTTAAGAAATATTTTGTATCTACACAAATAAAAGGAACACAGAGGTTTACCTCCCTACTTTCTTATATTTTATGTGACTCTTCATTATTGGTGCTGAATCTGAACCTGAAAGATTTGAGTCAAATCTTTCATATATCTAACGAACAAGAGGAGCTATTGAACGATTACAGCAAAGTTTCTTGAAGTACGAATTTATCCTTCTCACGGAGACCATAATCACCACAAAGCATAACTTTCTTGTCTACTGAAACACACCTGGGGAAAATGTAAACATTACTTGTAATTACCTATGGATGCCACCTGTTCATGCTTTAATTTATCTCCATTGTTTTAATATAATCATATCACTTTTAAAGGGCTCAGCATGTATGTATCTTTCATTCCACTTTATATACTAGTTTGCTGAATTAACAAGGTTTCCCTTGCAAATAGTGCAACCTAGACTACTTTGGAATTCTCCTTTCCAAAAAATAAGCCACTCTTCCCTGTACACCTTCTTTCTGTACAGAGGCTGAATTCATGCATCCATCCTCCATCCTCCATGCCAAAATACTCAAAGGTGGCCTAAGGACTAAATTAAATGCCTCCTATAGAATTTCCAGGAATGTTAGAACCAGGAAACTAGTTGTTTAGTTAAAGTTTTTTTTAAAGTATATAAATATATATATATATATACATATATACATATGAAATCATATCAACAATGAGGATGAACTGAGTGCCAAATAGCCAACATCTGTACAAAGTCACCTGCCACTAGAGTTAACTATTTTATGTAATTCTCTTTCACATGCATTTCAGATTCTTTTGATAAATTTGCTTTAGTAGCATGCAGGATACCTACTCTGAATGTACAGTAAGCTCTTCCATTACCACCATACTTTGTGCTCCTGGGAAATAACTTCATTACCAGAATGTTGGTCATTCCTTTAAAACACTGAACAATTGCTTTTATTTGAGTTGTTTTTTTTTTTTCCATGATCCTTTGTTTACTCTAAGCTGATTGTAAGGAAAATGTGCTTCACTATTGCTCCAGAACTCTTTTATGAAGCTGCTCTTTCAATTGATTTCTGTATTGCTTATGTTCATCTCCTGTAAATAATTCTGCAATTAAATTTTTTGAGAAAAGTAGAGTTTTCTGATTATTGAGTTAAACATTCAATAAGTCAAGTATCTCTGGTTTAATTTGGTGGGGGGAACTTTCTCCATAGAAACTTATGATAACTCATCTACAAAGTAAAATTATTGTTGACTCTGGAGTGTGTCTCATAAATGTAAAATGGCCTGAGACAACTAATAAGTATCAGAAGCATGAATTAAATCTAGATCTCCTTGATTCCAATTCCAGCTCTCTACTAACTGTACCATGCTGCTTCTCATAGGAAAACATACAGGACCTAAAATTGTCAAGTTTTGTCATTTAAAAAAATCCTGCATTTCACCATCTATTTGTATTTCAAAGAAAAGAGAAATTATTTGACCTTTGGAATATCATTTTACCTCCCTATGCTTCAGTTTCTTCATGTAAAAATTTTAAAAGGATTATATTATAGGATCAGATTTATATCCAGAAGGGTCCTCAAAGATGGTTAGTTCTTATTTTACAAATAAGAAACTGAAACCTGGAGGGGCTAAATAACTAATTACTCAAGGTCATATAAGTGGCAAGTGGCAGAGTTAGATTTGAACCAGTTTTTTGATTGTAAATCCAGTGTACTTTGCAATATACTATAATTAGGTAATGTCTAAATTTCTTTCTAATCCTAAAAGTTTTATGCAACTAGTTTTGTTGACTATAAGGAAATCAAGAGCTGAACTGGTGTTTACAATGTAAACAAAATAGAAATTATTTAATTAAATTTTCAGTCATTAAATAGTATCCCCTAATTAAGGCCATTTAGAGAATATGTAAATGTAAGGCTTCTGATCATATCTTTTATACCAGTCAAGAAACACAGTCTAGTTCCTTTTGGAAAGCATGCTTATCTCTAGTTTTGCACAGATCAGGCACTGTGTGTGTTTTTTGCTCCCTCTCTTCTTGCCCTTCCATTGACCTCAGTGGTTTGCTTTATAGGTAAGAGTAGTGGTATGGTGAAGGAAATAGTAGTTTATAAAGTTTATGAGGTGGCTTTTTCCCCATCATTTTCCTTTAATCAGACCTCTACAGTTGTTTGTGTATTCATTTAAAAATTACTATTAAAATACTTATATTCATTTTTGGGTACCATATTTTAGGAATAGTATTAATAAGCAGAAGGGTAGGACAGCAAGGATGATGAAGGGTTTTAAGTTCATTACTTGAAAGTACTGAAGAAATGGGAATAGTTTAAACTGAAGAAAAGGATGATGGGAGAGGGGAATGATAATGGTCTTCAAAGTATTTTTAGGACAAGGAATTACACTTGTTTTCTTAATCCCCAAAGGGCAGAAAGATATTTGAATGGTCAATGGGGGAAGAGGGAACCTTCAAAAGGCAAATTTGGCTTGATATGAAAAACTTTATAGTAATGCAAAAATAGATTTTAATCACTCATCTCTATGGCATTTACCATGCCAGGAGGGGATTCATCTTTACTAGTAATCATCAAGCAAAGACTGGATAACCAGCTAATCAGGTATTATGTGGGAATTTTTTTTTGAAGTATGGGTTAAACTAGATATGTTAGATTTTAAAGGATTGAACAAGTTGGCTTCCCTTCAAGATTCTTGAATCTTTCATCACTTCTGCTAATGGCACTACAAAAAGGACTGCTACAAACATTTTTCTGCACTTTAATTTTTAATTCTTGCACGTATGGATTCTTTTCCTTTTTTTATTATCTCTTTTGGATACAGACCCAGTAGAGATACTGCTGGATAAAAGGTTATGCACAGTTTGATAACCCTTTGGGCATATAGTTCCAAATTGCTCTCCAAAATGGTTGGATCAACTCACATTTTAAGGTTTGTAAAGCACTTATTATATGCTATCTGATTTAATCTTTAAATATATATATATATATATATATATATATATATATATATATATATATATATATATATATATATATATAGTGAGAGATATGCTATTATTATCCCCATTTTGCAGATTTGGAAATTGAGGCTGGGCAAGGTAAAATTACCTTCCCAGGATTATGCCTGCAGGAAGTATTTGAGACAAGATTTAAACATTGATCTTCTTGTCCCCAAGGAAAAAATTATAACCACTGCAGCATATAGCCACCTTATCAATTTGTCTTTGCTAAAATATTCTAACATTTGTATTCATATATATGTCTGACCTCTGCAAAGTGTACTGTTCTTTAGTTTTTTTTAATATAAATATAACTATAAATAAGGGCTATCTCCAGTTGTCTTAATCAGAGTAGCTACATCTTTCATTGTTGATTTTCATCACATATTGCTATTACTGTGTGCAATGTTCTCCTGATTCTGATCACTTTGCTTTGCATCAGTCCATATGTCTTCCCACATTTTTATGAAAGCATATCTCTCAATTTCCAGTTCTTTGCCACCAAAAAAAAATACTACTTTAAAAATTTTTGTACCAATAGATCCTTTTTATTTTTCTTCAGTTTCTTTGGGATACAGACATAGTAGTTGGATTGCTGAGTCAAAGTCTTATTGCCCTTTGGAAAATATTCTAAACTGTTCTCTAGAATGTTTAGACTAGTTCACAACTCCACCAATGCATTTGTCTCCCTTTAAATTCCCTCCAACATGTATCATTTTCTTTTTTTGTAATGTTGGCCAATTTGATAGTTGTATGTTTGTTCTTGGTATCTCATAGTTGTTTTAATTTGCATTTCTCTAATCAAGAAAGCATCGTTTCATATAATTATTGATGATAGCTTCTTCTGAATATCATTAGTTTGAATCCTTTGATCATTTACCTATTAGAGAATGACTCGTCTTTTAAATTTGACTCATTTCCTTATATACTTGAGGATTAAAGCTTTTACCAGAGAAACTTGAAATTTAAAAAAAAAAAAAAAAAAAACTCTCCCAGTTTGTTGCTTTCCTTCAAATTTTGGCCAGTTTGGTTTTGCTTGTGCAAAACTTTTTGAATTTCATGTAATTAAAAAGATTATGGCCCTCTATATCTCATTGGCAGACTATGAAGAGAATCCATATGAATCTTCTAAAATATTCTTTTCAATCATATTTTAATCACTCATCTCTATATGCCCCTTTCTTTTTTTTACAGCTTTGATAAAAATAACATATTTGAAAATTACCTGCTAAAGACTTTCACTTAAAAATGTTTTTGTTTGTTTTAAAAAAATGTGATAGAGACTCAAATTTGGCACCATAGCTAGGACAATATGGTGAGGCTAGTTGACAGATGCTCTTTATGTTCTTTCTTTTGTATGGTTGAAAGCAATAGCAGTTGTTCTTTTATTTTAAAAGTTCAGAAGAGTAAAGGTCACAAATAAATGCTTTCATATTTCCTTCTCAAGGATGTTACCATCCTTAGTGATTTTTTTTTTGCATCCCTCTTGGGAAATTATAAATGGATTCTTTTGATTTTAATTGTTAATACCCAGAAGGACAGACTTTAGAAGCATGTTTGCTTCTCTTTGTCAGAAACAACAATGATGACAAAAATGAATACTGCCCAAGTACAGAGGACAATAGTGACATATGTAAGAAGCATTGTCCAAAGTGGGCAATTGCAAGTGATAATAACCAACCAATTGGGATCATTTGGTGCAAAGTAGAGAAAGAACAAATAGTTATTATCTTCTCCATATGATCATGTTTCCATGGAATTCTAGCTAACTTTAAAATAGCACAGGCTTAATATTGAAAAAGACTTTCCTCAGAGGAAGTAGCCCAGCTGATCATCATGAAGAATGAATGGCCAATTCAAAGTAGAAAACTAAGTCTGATAAATCCTAAAAGCTACCAGGTGCAGATTAATGTTAACTAAGAAGAATTATATCCCCTCCTTCCTCCTCCCTCAAAAAAAATTTCTATGAAAGGGGGAAAAAAGCATGTACATAAGAAGGCAGCATTTAAGGGCTCAGGAATTTGGATCAAAGAAAGCTTGTTTGGGGGACTTCTAAGGTTGTCTATTCCAAAGATTATCACTATAGTGTACCCTGCAAGCAGTCATCCAATATCTATTAGATTAGTTAAATGTATTTGGTAGTTTCAACACCAAAGGTTTCAATTAAATTTCTTTGGGGACAATGGAAAGATAGAGTAACTTTATTTTCCCTATGTTGATGTGAAAATTCCCTATCTATGTCAGGTCCTGAAACATTAAGGTGGTAAATCTTAAGGAGAAAAAAACCTGTCCCAAATCTGATATGTTTTATGTGTGTGTGCATCTGTGCGTCTGTGGGTGTGTTATATGTGAGATAAAGCTATTGAAGTTAACTGAGTAGAGGACTTATATAGACAGATGTGCGATTTTAAAAATCACATGGGGAATGAACTGAATCAGGGAAAGATTTAAGGCAGTAAAACAAATTAGAAGCCTATTGTAAAAGACAATAAGGTTCTCAGCTAGGATAGTATTACAGTTGAGATGGAAGTATGAAATGCACACAATTGGCTTTAATAGGAGTTGCCATGAGATAACAGCTATGTGAATCACACAAACAAAAACATTCCATAGATATTCACTATGTTGTCAATTGGACAACAGTAGACAACAAAGTTGCCCAACCAGCCTCTAATTTGTGGGTGGCTGCAGTCAAACAGAGCGCTCCAGAGACAGCAGAGTCAGGAGTGAAACAGAAGTTTAATTTCAAAGTGAGGGAAACTGCTTGCAAGGGAGGAGGCAAATTAAATACATTTGCCAAGGACCTGACCCTAATGGGGGATCCATTCTTCTGTGCCTAAACCTCACTTACAACAATGGCTACACAGTGTGCTGCAGTCTTGACAATGAGGGATAGCAATGACAATGAGATAAGATTGATTCATAGCAGGAGTCTATGACTGGATCATAGGTTTTTGTCTATGCTTGTCCAAGCTCAGAGATCACCTAGTACCAGTCAAATCGATATAATAATTATGTGATTTTGACAGAGAGTGAGATTATCCAGAGTGCAAGAGATTGTTGTTATGCCAAGCTCAGGGCACAGCTTGCTTTTTGGAGCTTAGATCTGAAAAACAGGGTTTCTCCTAATGTCTTGACAATGCGCAGCACCCTTTTCATTATTATCTACCTAAGGACAATGATTGAATCATATTTCATTTTATATCATTCAGTCATCCCATCAACAAACATTTATTAAGTACCCACTGTACGCCAGGCACTATGCTAGAAGCTAAGAATCCAAAGACACATCAAAAAAAAAGAAACCATTCTTACCCTCAAGGAGCTTATTTTCTATTTGGAGGGAAAAACATGTACATAAAAATTAAAGAATAGAATTCAATTTTAAAAAAGAACTATGGCTTGGCTTAAAAGGCTAGAGCATCTCATCTACTCTTTCTGTCTAAAGGATCCCTCTCAACTCTGGTCCAACATGCATAGTCTAACCATTTTCTCACATTCTTTGGCTTGTCATTACTATCCACTCTGGTGCCTGAAAGATAACTGAATTGAAGTTAAGGTTTTGATGAATGTCTAAAGTCTCCATTTTTAAAAAAAATGGGAAGGAGAAGAAGAAAGCTATACAATATACAATATGGATCAGACCCATGACAGGAGTTTATTTTTATATTCAAAAGAAATGTTACATGCCAGAAAGAATTTAAAATAATTTTCAGCAACTTAACCTATAACTACTCTTGACTTTCACAGAGCATAAAGCAACTTTCAGTACTATTGAATAGATATTAAATATTTTATTGTGGCTCCACTGTTTCTAAACAAATTTTGGTCCATGTTTTCTGCCGATTTAGAACATAATGTAAACTCATTCTTGTGATGATGATTTTCTCTGCTGAAGAAATTCCCTCTTGCCACCACTCAGCTATAGCTGATGGAGCTAAGATATCAAATTTACAAGGCCATCTCTAAGCCTAGGAAATCTGAAGCAAGATTGTAAAGAGATTTAAAAAATAAATAGAAGTCTGGTTATGGTAACAAATCCTTGTAATCCTTGCTACTAGGTAAGCTGAGGCTGGTGAGCCTCTTGAGTTCAGTGAGTTATAGTACTGATCCAATTGAACAGCCATACTAAGTAATCAATATTATGAACCTTCAAAATTGGAGATGAGGGTGGGAGTGAGTAGGGTCCTGAAAGAGAAACTAGGTTGTCTAAAAAGAAATGAACTGGCTTAATTTCTAGCCATGAGTAATCATTACACTTCCAACTTGAGTTAGTTAGAGAAAACAAATAAAATAAAAAAAAAAAAAAAAAAAAAAAAAGGAGGAAGAGAGATTTGTATTTTATTCTAAAGATGAGAGCCACTTTTTGAAAACTCTTTAAATGGAGAAGTAACATGCTCAAAATTGTGCTTTAGAAAGATTATTTGGATACTTATGTAAAGAATATATTGTAGAAGAGAGAGATTAGACTCAATAAGCCCTATTAGGATATAATTACAATAGTCCAAGTGAGAAGTGGTGAGGACCTGAATTAGAATGATAACTGAGAAAAAGCCATTATAAGACATATGGGGATAAAAATAAAAAAAAAAAAAATTTAAGAACATGATATTCATGAAGGCAGAAAGGATGTCTCCAAGCTTATGAGTCTGGGTGAGAATGGAGGAACAGAGCTGAGTTCAGTAGAACTAGGGAATTTAGAAGAAGCAGGTTTATTTGGGACATGCATATTGAATTGAAAATATATATAAGACACGCAAGTGGCACTAACCAGGAGATAGTTGACAATGCATGACAAAAACCACAAAATCATAAAAATCACACAATATCAAAGCAGAAAAAGACATGGATGTTAGATCACAAGATGTCAAAACTTGAAGAGACTATCTGATCCAATGTCATTTTGAATAGAAGGCCACAGAGTAGAAATATCATGATAACTTTAGGCAGTTACATAAATGCAGAACAAAATCTAAAACTCAGTAGTCCTGACTCATATAATTCTCTTTCTACTTAACTTATGCTTCCTCTTAATTTGATCTGTCCAGTTCTCTGTCTCTCAATAGCAGTGAACAATTATGACCTCCCACATTTGGCTTTATAGCTTTTAAAGAGTTTAAAAGTTTTCACATACTTGATCTTTATAGAATTCTAGAAACATAAAATTGTTTTGGGAAGGTGGCATAGTACAATGAAAAGAAAATTGGGCTGGGGTCCAAGAAAATTGGGTTAGAGTGCCAACTTTTCTGCTATACAGAAAAAAATATATATGATCCTAGAAAAGTTGCAGGTTCTCTAAGTCTTAATTTTTTCATCTGTAAAAATAATGAAGTTTTTAGGATTAAATAGGTGGAGCTAAGAGGAAGCTAAGAAGGCATTTCATTTTACAGAAGAGGAAACTGAGGTTCAGAGTTAAGGGCAAATACGCAGGATCATATGGATTATATTTACTATTAGTCTATTCAACATTAACCCTTTGATCCTTGGATGTAGAGATCTCATGTCAAGTTTTCCAAAGCCCAGTGGTCAAATAATTATTTTCTTGTTTAGTTAATATTCACAAATCCCTTCCAGTTTATTAGTGGACAAAATGGTCCTTCTGTCAGTTTAAATTGGCCCCATAAAAAAAAAAAAAAAAAAAAAAAAAAAAAAAAACGTTTATTAAGCTCTGAGCTAGTCCCCCTAGAATAGCTAGCTTACATTTCAAAGAGAAATAACATTATATGAGGTATCTGACTCCTTTCCAGTAATAGATACTTTTCTGGCTTCAAAGTGCTAGTTTTATTGGAAGCTGGATTTAAGAAATAAAAGAAGGAATGAAGTCAATGACTTAAAATTTAAAAACAAAAGGTTATTTATACTCCAAAATATGCTATCAAGTATCACTTATTGTAAGTGCAAAGAATTGGAAACAAAGAATATATACATGAATTGATGAATGATTACATAAATTATAATATATAACTATAAGGTAGTATTAATTAGCTAGAAAAATTATTAATATGAATATAAAGAAATAGAAAAACATAAACGGATGAAAAATAAAATAGAAACAGGAAAACAATATAGACAGTGATTACAAAAATGTAAAAGGAGAGGCATCTAGGTGACACAGTGGATAGAGCACCAGCCCTGAAGTCAGGTGACCTGAGTTCAAATCTGACCTCAGACACTTGACACTTCCTAGCTGTGTGACTCTGGGCAAATCACTTAACCCCAGTTTCCTCAGCCAAAAAAATTTTAAAATTAAAAAATTAAAAAATGTAAATGTGAATAACATCAGTAACAAAAACATCAAAATGAAATATTATGAAATTATACCAAGCCTGGCCCCAAAAAAGGCACTTTCTACTACCTTTGTGCAGGAGAAAAACAATATGTTTGGAACCAGACATATATCATCAAACTTTTTTGATTTGTTGGTTATTTTTTCTAAACTTCTTTATTTCCTTTTTTAATTTTTTTATTGTAAAGGATGGCTCTCTGAGAAGGGTCAAAGGAAAAGATCTATTCAGAAATGTAGGTGATATAAAAAAGATAGCAATATATTTTTTAATTTTGATCATCTTTTTTTATAGTTACATTTAGTATCAAAGAACACCTACATGTGACTCACAAATAAGGAATAAAGAGATTGGAAATGTTAGGGGTATCTTCTATTTCTGGTAACCTCAAAAAAATCCTTGACTATCTTAGTCACTTTTACTCAGGATGCTAGAGTTACATAAAGAAGGTAGTAATGTCCTTTCTTCCCAAATAGCTAAGGTAGTAATACAAGGTGGACTCATTTAAAATAAATTTTTATGACAGCTAGGTGGCGCAGTGAATAGAGTATCAGCCCTGAAGTCAGGAGAACCTGAGTTCAAATGTGAACTCAGACACTTAAGACTTCCTAAGTTGTGTGAACTTGGGCAAATCACTTAACCATAAATGACTCAGGGGAAAAATTATATATATTTTCCCTTTCTGGTCCTCAGAAGCACCAAATTTTTTGAAATAAGTTAGTGATTCTAGATTATTATCATTCAGTTTCTAGGTAGCCTAGAATGAGAGCAAAACCTACTAAAGATGAACATATTTGCCATCTTCATTATCATGAAAAGCATTTATGATGTGTCTCTTGCCCATAACACTGTAGTGGGCTCAAAAGAAAAACAAGCAAAATAACACAATCTATTCTAGTATTTTATAATTTGAAATAAACACAGTCCTGGTTAAAATATAAGAGCCATTCAGTCACAGGAATAAATTTTTATCAAATAGATAAATCAGGTCAGATCTCTAGAAATTATCATGCCAGAAACAGTTAGGTTTCCACACTTAATTTCTCATCTCTGTGCCAAAAATACTTTAAATTTACTTAGAAGACATCTCTCCACTTGAATGACCTATGGTCCTCAGAGTCTATTTATACTAAACAGATTGTCTTTTTCCTAAACTTCCCTATTTCCAGCAATTTCGTAAATATTTACTTAGTGTTCTATACTCAAAATCTTGGTATTATCTTTAGCTTTTCCCTTTGTCTTCTGGTAGATAATAAGTTTAGGAAAAAAAAAACAATGTTTAGTACAAATAGATTCTGAGGACCATAAGTAAATTTGATGTCTTCAAAGAGAATGAAAGTGGTATCAAGGTCAGCCACAGCATTAATGGTATATATTTAAGTTGAAAAGGATACAAGCCAAGACTTAAGTGACGGGAGAGTTGGTGCATGATTTTTTTGTTTGTTGTCTGCAGGTGACTAAACGCAACTTCTGAAGCTGAGATTCAGCAAAATATTGATCAATTCTCTGCTGATTGTGCTAATTTTGGCCTGACAACTAATACCAAGAAAGCACAGGTTCTCTACCAGCTAATACCATATAATCCATATTGATATAATAGATTTATTATATCAAATGGAGAAATTTTTAATGCAATGGATAAGTTAATTTACCTTGGCAGTATACTTTCCATGGATGCTGACATTAATAATAAGGTTGACACATGCATGTATGCCTGTGAAACCTGGACGGTATCCAGTGCTATACCAGGAAATCGAATCACTTCTATTCAAGTCTTAGGAGATTCTGACAATTGCCTAGCAAGATAAGGTACCAAATAGGGAGGTCCTTTCTCAAACTGGACTGCCAAATTCACTTAAACTCTTCTGTAGAAGTGTTTATATCCAAAGAGATCTTAAGGGGGGAAAGGGATCCACATATGCAAAAATGTTTGTGGCAGCCCTTTTTGTAGTGGTCAGAAACTGGAAATTAAATGGATGCCCATGAATTGGAGAATGACCGAATAAGTTATGTTATATGAATGCTATGGAATACTATTGTTCTGTAAGAAACATCAGAAGGATGATTTCAGAGAGGCCTGGGGAGATTTATATGAACTGATGGTAAGTGAAATGAGCAGAACCAAGAGATTATTATACACTGCAACAAGAAGATTATACAATGATCAATTCTGATGGGCATGGTTTTCTTCAACAATGAGATAATTCAGATCAGTTCCAATCATCTTGTGATGAAGAGGGCCATCTACACCCAGAGAGAAGATTATGGGAACTGAGTGTGGACCACAACATAGCATTTTCATTCTTTCTGTTGTTTCTATTTTCTTTCTCAGTTTTTTTCCTTCTTGATCTAATTTTTCTTGTGAATATGTATACATCTATTGGATTTAACATATATTTTAACATATTTAACATATATTGGATTACCTGATATCTAGGGAAGAAGAGAGAGTGATGAGGGGAAATTTTGGAACACAAGATTTTGCAAGGGTCAATGTTGAAAAATTATTTATGTTTTGTAAATAAAAAACTCTAATTAAAAAAAAAAAACACTTCTGCAGAGAGCACAACTCTCATGGGTTGGCCACATTGATTGAATGTCAAAATTACACTTGCCTGAAAGACTGTTTTACAGAGAAGTCACTCAAGGCAAGGACTCACATGGAAGTCAAAAAAACTGATACAAAAACACCCTCTAAGTTTCTCTGAAGAACTTTGGACTCAATTGTGAGACTTGGGAGATGCTGTTACAGGACTACCCAGCATAGCATACCTGCACACAAAGAAGGGGTTATGGTTTATGAACAGAGCAAAATTGTAGTAGTTCAAAAGAAATGTGAAGTGTGAAAATTTAGAGATATCTCCACTCCAAATGTTTATTTGGACTATTTGTGCTTGAACTGCAGTAGAACATTCCAAGTTGGTAATGGTCTTATTAGTCACTGACAGATATACTGTACCTTGATCCCAACATAGAAATTTCATTTTTCAAGAACAAAAAACAACAATCAAGCACTTCAAGAAAAAGCTGGATGACCATTTATAAAGTATGTTATGCAGAAATTCTATGACATGAAGGTACAGCATTACATATATGTACATATATGATTATAATATATACACATAAATACATTGATATTTCTATGTAGATATAAAGGAATATATGTAAATAGATAAATAGGATTTGGAGGGATTCCTTACACATCAGTATTTTTAATGAACATTATATTTGTCTAGATATTTATCCTCTTTTTCAAAATGCAAAAATTGCAAAAAGGTCAATCTGGATTCGATAAAAGAAAAAAAAAAAAAAAAAAAAACAACTTGCAAAAAGTTATAACTGTCCAAATAGGTTTCTTAGAGCACTTATGAGTTGTTATCTCTGGAAATCATCAAATGAAAGTTAGAAGATTAATATTCAGGGATTCATTCTTTAGATGAGAGATAAATTAAATTTCTTTTGATATCCTTTCCAACTAAGATTTTTGTTTTGGTAATAAAGTGTATGCATAATTTTCAGATTTTTTTCACAGAAGATCCTACTTTGGGCTGCTCTGAAAATCTCCTTAACAGTGTAACTTGAAATCAGAAGACCCAAGTTCAAATCCTTTCTGTATTATCTATATGACTTTGGATAAGTCACTTAACTCCTCAGTGTCTCCAAGTTACAGATGAATTGCCTCTCAACCTCAATAGAATGAATTTTCACACTGGAAGTTCCCTGGAATTATTAAATAACAATAATAATAACCATAGTAACTATATCACATGTAGACAAAGGGCCATATGTAAGTTCAGTTATTGAATTACAGAAAGTAACTGTCCTCAAAGAACTCATAATGTAATGGGAAAGACAACATGCAAACAACTATGGACAAACAAGCTCTATACATGTAATAGATAATCAAAAAAGAGAAGATTCTAGAATTAAGAGAGACTCAGATTTTTATTATCGATAGAAAGAAATAAAGAGGAAGTGCTAGGAAGCAGTTATTATTACACTGGTATTCCCACAATTAGGGACTGTAGCTTCTAAGGGTGATGAGGCAAACACCACAGTGGAATTCATAAGAGACAAAAAGCATGTGGTAAATCAAGACTGACCTGTTGAGGGGCTTGGCTCTATTTGCCAAAAATTACTCTATAAATAAGGCCACCTAAGCAAACCACATCTGTTGATGGATAAAAAACATATTATTGCTTCTTTTATACATTCCACTGGTGGCAAACCTAGATGAGTTAATAAATACCAACTGACACATATTTCATTTCTGATAAATCAATGGATGTGTAATCTTACCAATGTGAACATTGCCTCCATGGGTGCTGATTCAAAATATATTTAACATGTTTTTCACTCACTGAATCATATTTTCCTTTTTTGCAGTTACAGCTTGCAGTGAGAGAGCTTTATATTTAAAAAAGTAAATAAATCTTCCACATGAACATTATTTTACACAATTTTTATTTTAATCTTTGCAATATGTACAAGCAACTAGATTATATTCCAATTGTCAGCAAAAATGAAAATAAGTAGTCATATTTGAGTCATTAGAAGATTATTTTTTAAAATATTAACTTAATGAAAAATTAAGTGGAATGTGAATTAAACAGTGTCAGATGAAATATGTGGGATTTTTTTTCAACTTCTACAGTCTGATGCAAAATCTTAGATGAGCTAAAAAAAATTTTAATAGACCAATAGGTAGAATATTTTTTCCGTCTGCATTTATTTGTTTGTGTATTCTAAATTGAATTAAGTTAGTCACTTAATCTATTCAGTAACTTGTTACTCACTTCTTAATTAAAGGAGAAGAGGAAAGCACAGATGTACAAGGAAAGGCTGCAAAGATTTTTCAAAATCACTACTTAGAACATTGGCAGGTAGCCAAAGGAACATCAACTTTGCATTAATGGAAATACTTCTCAATAACCCACATTGTATTCTAAAATTGACTGTGATTTGTTAAATGATTAGAGAGTAATGCAGGAAAAAAAAATCAGTTTCCAGATCATCTCCTAATTTGGTGCTTCGGACTTTCACAAATAAGGGACTGAAGAATTTAATTTTACATCAGCAACACAATTTTCACTTCTCCATATTTTATGCAAATACAGACCACATTCAAGACTCAGTGATGCAGCCATTCAGCCATGTGGTTAGACTCTCACAAGTTCAATTAAATTCAGTAATTAGTTGTGGAGTTCTAATGATGGGTACTGCATTGTGCTGGGTGCTGGCAATATAGGGATGGTTCAGGATCTCACAATCTTCCCTCAGAGAGAGTTTAGTCCAGGAGAGAAAGGAGAGAGAGATGAAAGAAATGCAAAAATAAACTATGACATAAATTATAATTTGATAGGGAGAACAGTATCATATGAGGGAGATAATTATTGCATTGAGAATCAGGAGACTTGGATATAAGTCTTAGCCCTGTCACTTCTAGCTTTGGGTCCTGAGACAACTATACTTGAAATATACTTCTTCAAGTCTCCTGACAATTGAGAGACAACAGGGCACTACACAATTTCTCACTCATAAAATGAGGACAACTATGATTCTAATTCATCTCCAAATTACCTTTCATTGAATTTAGGTCAAAGAACTCCAAACATGTTTTTATATTACACTTTCTCAATTTTAATGATTTCCAATCACTACCTCAGGACCCACCACTGCTTTGAGAAGCTTTAGAAAATATTTTGTCCCAAGTCTTCCTATTTCTATTGCTCTGGTATCACTGAACACTAGATTTGGAGTCAAAAAACCCAGAATCCAAATCCTCCCTTAGACACTTAACAATTATGTCCCCTAGGTCACCACTTGTTTTTTCAGGTGCAGTTTTCCCATTTCTAAAATGGGGATAATAACATTATCCCTTTCATAGGGTTGCTTTGTGTATCAAATGGGATAATATATGTAAAGTGCTTAGCAAACCTTACAATAATATATAAATTACATTGTTCATTAATATCATCTTCATCACTAAATCATCATCATTAGATCAAAATAAGGAAAGTAAGGCTTGGAAAATTTAACTGTTTTATCTAAGGCTACATATAACTAATAAGAAATAAAAGAGCATATCAAGCTGATGACTGAATTCTTTGCTCCATCAATTAGACCAACAATCAAAATTCCTGCCACTAATCACACAATTTTGGGATTGGATAGAAGGGAGAAGGCTGATAAAAAGTGTAGTTTGAATCACTGGAAATGCTACAAGGTACAAACAAATTGAACCAGGAAATAATGACCAAATATGGTTGGTAATCTCAATTATTTAGATGTGTTGGTTTATCTGCACAATCTTGCTATAATTGTAAAACCATTGGTAAAATATGAGGAAAGGCTTTTGAACATCTGCCTAACACTTTATAGGTACTTAATTAATATTTTAATTTATTATTGATTGATTGACAACTTTCTAGTCTTTCTAATCTGTCAACAAGAACTAGTTTTGCAAACACAAATACATATACTTCTTAGATATATAAAGACAAAAATATCAAGGAAAAAGGTGCTAATTGAGCTGAACCTTGGAAGAAACTTAAAGAATTCTGAGAAGTGGCGGTAAGGAGGAATTGGTGAGCATTGGTGAGCAGTCTGTATAAAAGAATAGAAAGATCACATGTCTCATCATCATCATCATCATTGTTTTCTATTACTTCTAAAGCCAGTCTCTAAATTAGAACTACACTTAGGAGATGAATCTCTAGTACTGAATTTTGTTCTGATTCTGCCACTCCTCCAATCTATCTTTTCTTATTTTATGAAAAGAACATAAATTACAAAATTAGAAACACCAAGATCACTTCCTTCATCCATTCTTTTTCCTTTGTACTGCTCCCTCCCCCATTACTTTGTGCTGCTCTAGAAACACCAAGATCACTTTCTTCATCTATTCTTTCTTTGTCTATTCTAATTTCTTCCTGTTCCTCTATTTTCTAGTTCTATTTCCTCAGTAACTTCTTGTTCTTTCCTCCAGTAATGATACTTCACTAGTAGAAGCAGGTTCTTTCTCCTTCTTGAAACTCCTCCATGGGGAGAAGAGCAAGAGGAAAGGAGATGAGGAATAACAGAATGCCCCCCTTTTTTGAAACTGTGACACTTCTAATTCCTACAGTGGCTCTTAATGAGTTTTCTTTTATTAGTATCAATTCTTTGAATTCATATATTCCAGACTCTAAACTTTTAGCTTCCAAGGTACCCAAAGCCTAGTGTATGCAAGTGATTACCATCACTTCCTATTCAGTTCTGAAGTGAAAATATGTAAGAAATTATAGAACACTTTTATTTTCCAATTCCAATTAAAGTTATATGAGATTTTGAAGTTGGGCTGGGGGTAGTTCAAAACATAAAATAAGATGTTAAATGTTTGGCTTCCCTAATGTAGATCTGACAGTTTCCTTGTGAAGTATCATCCATGGTGTCCACTCTTTTGGAAATTTTACTGATTAAAAAAGGAACTTTTTAATGGCTTATAAATTTAATAATTTCCTGTGTCCTTAACTTTAAGGAACAAGGCTTATTTCCATTATTATTTTTATTTATTTATTTATTTATTTTTGGCTGAGGCAATTGGGGTTAAGTGACTTGCCCAGGGTCATACAGCTAGTAAGTGTTAAGTGTCTGAGGGCAGATTTGAATTTGGGTCCTCCTGACTTCAGGGCTGGTACTCTATCCACTGCACCACCTAGCTGCCCTGCTTATTTCCATTACTAAAGAATTAACCATGAAGAAGTCTCAAAGAGATTCTAAACACAATTAATTTACTTATCAAGTATTGTATATTCATCACAGGGGAAAATTTATTTCAATAATAAAAGATATTTTTCTCATTGAACATATAAAAAAAAAAAAACCCAAGGCTGGATTTGAAAAAAAAAAAACAAAACAAACCAGTAAAATAGATAAAACATTAGCCAATTTGAATTAATTTTTTAAAATTGCTACTATTAAAAACAAAAAGATGACTTTATAACCAATGACAAAGTAAGAAATTAGAAACTATTTTACCCAATGCCAATAATACTGAAAACCTAAATGACATTATGAATATTTGCAAAAATGCAACATTCCCAAAATAACAAAACAAGAAATAGAAGTCTGAAAAAGCCCTCTCTCAGAAAAAAGCAATTTTTCAAGTTTTGACTAAACTTCCAAAAGAAACAAAAAGTTGAGATTACAAAGATTTACAAGTTAATTCTATCAAACAAATAACAGATAATCCAATTATTACATAAACTTTTTTTGAACAAACAAAACTAACATAACCAAAATTAGAAGTAAATCAGGAAATAAGGGAAAAGTTCAATTATAACACATTTCTCAAATAAAAGCCTCATTTCTAAAATTTATAGAGAATTAAGTCAATTTTACAAAAATATGAGTCATTACCCAATTGTTAAATAATCAAAGGATATGAATAGGCAGTTTTCAGAAGAAGAAATCATTCTCTAGTTGATAAATGGTCAAGGATATTCATAGATAATTTTCAGATGAAATTGAAGCCATCATAGTCTTAAGAAAAAATGCTCTAACTCACTACTAATAGATAAATGCAAATTAAAACAACTCTGAGGTACCACTTCACATCTCTCAGATTTCCTAGGATGACAGGAAAAGATTATGTTAATTGTTGGAGGGGAGCGGAGAAAACTGAGACACTATAATGCATGTTACTGAAGTTGTGAAATAATTCAAACATTCTGGGGAGCAATCTGGAACTATGCCCAGAGGACTATAAAACTGTGCATATCATTGGATGTAGCGAGCTGTCGTCTCCAAAAGCTGCTGGATCGCTCTCTGGGAAGAGATCTGCTGTGTCTACTCAAATCTCTCAGACAGATTCTTCTTCCTGTAATGAACTGTAGTCTCCAGGCAGTTGCTGTTAACTCTTGTCCAGACAAGTGACTTTCCTTCCTGCAGAGAGCCCTGTCAGGCCTGATGTAATGCAGAGACTTCTCCTCTTCCTGGAGTGCTGTCCTCCAGCCCTTGTCCTTCCCCAGTCCAATCTGCTCTCCAGGCCCAATGTTGTTTCTTTTATCCTCCCAGAGAATGGGCGTGGGATAATGCAAGGGCTTCTGGGAAGAACCACTTCAACCAATGAGCTTGCTCCTTCTAGGATTCCTAAGGTGTAAACTCCCTTTACAAGTCTGAGCCAGAGAACTGTCAAGTCAACCTGAGTTCTCACCTTGTAATTGTCCAGACAACCTGAATTCTCACCTTGTCACTGTCCAGACAACTTGAGTTCTCCCCTAGTAATCCTAACAATTGGAATCAGCAAAATTCTACTACTGGGTCAGTATCCCAAAGAAATCATTAAAAAAAGGAGAAAAGGACCCACATGTGCAAAAATGTTTATAACAGTTCTTTTTGTGGTGGCAAAAAATTGGAAAATGAATAGATGTCCATCAATTAGGGAATGACTAAGTTATGATATCTGAAAGTAATGGAATATTATTGTTCCATAAAAAAATGATGAACAAGCTATTTTAGGAAGGTCTGGAAAAATTCACACAAACTGATACAAAACAAGCAGAACCAAAAATATATTGTACACAGTACAGCAAGATTGCAGGATAAGCAACTATGACAGATTTGGTTCTTCTCAGACAATCACAATAAACTGGGTGGAAAACACTGTTCACATCCAGAGAGAGAATTATGAGTGTAAATAAATTCATGCTATGCTCACTTTCCCCCCCCTTCTTTTTCTTGTTTTATTTTTCTCTCATGGTTTTTCTTTTTGTTCTGATTTTTTTTCTCCCAACATGATTCATTAGGAAATATAGTTTTTAAAAAATTACATGTATAAGCAAAAATTTCTTTAAAAAAGGAAATCAAAGCTATCAAAAGTCACTTGAAAAAAAATGCTCTAAATCTCTAATCATTAGAGAAATGCAAACTAAAACAATTCTGAAGTACCATCTCATATCTAGTAGACTAGCTAACATGATAGAAAAGGAAAAGGCCAAAAATCTGGAAAGGATGTGGAAAAATTGAGACAATAATTCATAGCTGGCAGAGTTTGAATTACTCGAGCCATTCTGAAGAATAATCTGGAACTATGCTCAAAAGGCTACAACACTTTGCATACTCTCTGATCTAGTAATACCACTACTAGATTTGTATCCCAAAGAGATCAAAGAAAAGAGGAAAGGGCCTATTTGTACAAAAAAATAATTTTATAGTAGTATTTTTGAGGTGGCAAAAAAAAAACTGGAAATTGAGGAAATGCTATCCCATAATTCCTAAGAGTAATATTAACATGTTCTGGAATGGTCTGCTAGACTCACTGGATCTTCTGCCCTAAAATGTGTGTTTCCCAGTATTTTACAATAGTGGAATCAAATTCAAACCAAAACAGATCTATTAGGCTCATGTTAACTTTAAAAATTCGTAAATTAACATTGTGTTGTATTGTATTTTTATTTATTAGGTTAAACATTTTCCAATTACTTCTTAATCTGGTTCAAGCAGCACTTGGTAGAGTTTTTGTTTGGGTATTTTTGTGGTTCATTATCTCTGTTTTATATACACACAGAAACTAGGAACAGATGAAAAGTTTGGGAAATGGATTATATACAATATAGAAGCATGAATGAATGAATAAGCAAATGGATGAAGAACATTTAAGTGCTTACTCTGTACTAAATGCTACAGATAAAAATTCAAAAGTGCTTAACTTCCAGGAACTTATGTTCTGTTGGAGAGACTTATTATTACATTAATTGGAATGCCAAAAACAGAAAAAGTAATTATTTCCCACATTGCCTTTCTGATAATTTCATCTTCCAAAGGAAAAAAAACTAATATTAGGAAAGGCTACTTTGAATCAGATAGGTAAAGGAAAGTGACAACTCTATCTTAGAATTTGGGCTAGAGGGAAAGAAAGTTAGGAATTATGTGATATAAATCTAGGGAGTAAAGAACTCAATGGGAGCAGCGGATGAATAGTAAGGATTCCATGGCCAAAATTTGATGGATATTAACCTCTGAAAGAGGGCAACTCTCCAGAGTAAAATTCTAAAAATCAAAAATTATTAGAAAAGAAGCATTGTCCAAAGACATTGATATAGAAACAGGAAACTCATTAATGGACCTAAAAACATATACAAAAGATGAGAGAAAGTTCAAGTAAAAGGTTAAATAAAAAAATGGGACCCAGGCCTATAAGAATGGTCTCAGAAGTGCTAAAACTGAGATGAAATCGGGGTAAGATTGATGAGAAAAGCTAAGGGGAAAAAAGCAGCGTTTTTTTCCCCAGTTAAATTGAGGGAAGAAAGGGAATCAAAGAAGGAATAAAATAATCTATTTCTCCAAATGGAGAGATTTTACAGAAAATACTCATGACTTCAAATACTTCAAGGGCTATTTTGGAAAAGACTTTTGGTTTGGTTCAAAACTAGGAACAATAGATAGAAATTGCAAGGAGGCAAATTTTGTTTTGATATAAGGCAAAACTATTTATACAACTTGTAAACAGATGAGAATATATTTAATAATTTCAAGGAAGCAACAGGACTAAGAACCAGTAGGATCAGAAAAATATTCATATGAATTTTCCACAGGAGTTGGAACATGGGCTCAATATTAAATGAAGCTAGGAATTCAAAGAAGCAGTGATAAAGAGTAAATACAGGAGTCTGCCTATGCAAAGAGGAGTAAAAGAACATAGGAAGGGTTTACTATATAAATATTAACTTTATAATTTATTCATAAATTATAAATATTTATAAAGATAGGTACTTTATAAATATTATCTCATCAAAGACATGGAAATAGAAAATGAAATGTTGGCTATGGGAACAGAAAGAAAGGTAAGCCACTCCTGATAAAACATAGAGTGTGAAGTATTATAATGTTCAATAATTCTAAAGAATTACCTCTTTAGAGTTAGAACCAGATTGTGAAAGACTATGAAGAGCTTTCAATATCAACTTGTACTCAGGACCTCTGTGTGAAGGTCTTTCACATTCTTCATATCTTCTTCCCCAAATGATTATCCTTTGTTCTCAAGTTCATACATTTCTGTCTTCAACAAATTCAGCAAATGATTACCCTTTGTCCTCAAGTGCATACATTTATGTCTTCAACAAACTCAACAAATGATTATCCTTTTTCCTCAAGTACATACATTTCTATTTTCAACAAACTCAACATACCAAAAATAACCCCTTTAATGAATACATATAAAAGTAATCCCATTGGGGAAAGAGATGAGGAGAGACAGTGTGAGGACTGGCCAATGAGCCTAGTCTTTCTGAGTGTTCACAATGTTTTCTGCTGATGCAATCCCTGACTTGAACATGTGTATGTATTGTTCCAGTCTGTGAAGAAAAGCCTTTTGATTGGTTGCTAAGCCATAACTGTGACTACATTCAAAAGCACTGACAGAACAAATTTTAGGTCACTTCTTTTTTCTATCTAAATATAATGGAGTGAAGGTATTCAGTTTTTCTTTCCATCTGAGACCAACCTCTGGCCCAATAATTTCAAGCCTATTTTTGCCTCTTTGAATTTGTTCTTTTCTACTTTGACATGAAAATGTATTGAAAACACCTACAGTCTAATAAACGTCAAGGAAACAAAATGGTAAGCTATAGATAGTCCAGGAATCAGAGTCTATGATATGTTTTGCTGTGATAATAAGGAAGAAAGCCCTAAATAATCAATTTGACTTAGTACAGAAGAAAAGCAACCAAGAGGGACCTGATGAGTCAATTCCTTGACTAAGGTGAATTCATAAATGAATTTTATAGGATTAATGCTTTGAAGAAACTGTTTTGTTTGAGCCCACTATTCTCAGGAACCAAGATGGTATAGGGAAGTATAGCCCCAAGTATTGGGATGTGAGGGAGGAGAGAAAATGATTTGTTATGTTTTTCTTCCTGTATCTCTGCAGCAAATATTTCTTTATATAATTTAATTAATATTAATTGGTTAACTGAAATAAGACACTCATAATTGACAAAATTGAGAAGTACACAATAGGATGAGGGTTCAATCTGGTAGTATTTTTTTTTAAATCATACTATTGATCCTTGGGGAACCCATAAAACCCTTAGGGAGAGATATAGCATTGTTCATAGAACTGATTTATCAGTATGAGTGAGGGTTGAGTATCTGAAGATACACAGAAGCTATAAGGAATATATTTGTGTCAGAGAATCTCTTACACTATAAAAAAAGTTATCTTTTGGAAATATTCTCACTCCTTTTTTTCCCCCCTGAGGCTGGGGTGAAGTGACTTGCCCAGGGTCACACAGCTAGGAAGTGTCTGAGACCAAATTTGAACTCAGGTCCTTCTGAATTCAAGGCTGGTGCTCTATCCACTGCGCCACTTAGCTGCTCCAACACTCACTCTTTTCACTCAAAGCTCCCACCCAGGAAAGTTAGAAACAGTATCTGCATTGTGTAACACACACACACACACACACACACACACACACACACACACAACCACACACCCCACTGCATAGATAATACTTTCCTGTGATTCACAATATTAGAGTTGATCAAATGGAAAAGATAGTTCAAAAGTTCATTGAAGAGAATAATTCCTTAAAAATTAGAATTAAGCAAATGGAAGCTCATGACTCTATGAGACCTCAAGATACAATAAAAATAAAATCAAAAAAGTTTTTAGAAATATTAGTAAATATGAACTTTCTTTTGAAGAAAAAAAAAAAAAAACAAGTAATCTAGAAAATATATCCAAGACACATAAGAATTATTGAACTACTTGAAAACCAAGAAATAAAGAATGAAAAAGAAGGAAGGAAGGAAGGAAGGAAGGAAGGAAGGAAGGAAGGAAGGAAGGAAGGAAGGAAGGAAGGAAGGAAGGAAGGAAGGAAGGAAGGAAGGAAGGAAGGAAGGAAGGAAGGAGGGAGGGAGGAAGGAAGGAAGGAAGGGAGAGAGGGAGGGGAAGGGAAGAGAGAGAGAGGGAGGGGAAGAGAAGGGAGGAGAGAAGAGGGAAGGGAAGGAAGGAGAGAAGAGGGGAGGAGAGGAAAAAGAGAAAGGAGGAAAAAGAGAGAAGAGACCTGGATAATATCTTCAAAACATTATCAAAGGAAACTGCTCTGATATATTAAAATCAGAGGGCAAAATTAAAAAAAAAAAAAAAAAACTGAAAGAATCCACTGATCACTTCATGAAAGAGACACCATTATGAAAATTCCTAGGAATGTCATAGTCAAATTCCAGAGCTTACAGATGAAGGAGAAAATACTGCAAATAGCAAAAAAGCAAGGATTTAACAAAAAGAACCGAAGGACTTGGAATGATATATAGGAAGGATTACAACTAAGAATTACCTATCAAATTTTAATATAATCTTTAAGGGGAAAAATTAAATATTTAAATATTTAAATGGAGGACTTTCAAGCATTCCTGATTAAAAGATGATAATTACCACCAACAAAGAAGAAATTAAGACAATTATTAAGACCTATTTTGCCCAATTTTAATTTTGCCTAATTATATGCCAATGAATTTGACAATCTTAATGAAATGGATGAATATCTACAAAAATATTAATTACCTAGATTAATATAAGAGGCAGTAATTGTCAAAACAATTTGATACTTGCTAAAAAATATAATGGTGTATCACTGAAATAGTTTAGATACAAATTATATTATAGTAAAATATCATAGTGATCTAGCATATGATAAATCCAAAGATCCAAGCTTTTGAAACAAAAACTGCCTGGAAAATTGGAAAAGAGTTTGGCAGAAACTAGGTATAGAACATTTCATACGATATACCAAGATAAAGTCAAAATGGGTACATGTTTTAAACACAAAGGGTGAAATTTAATTGAGAGCAAGAATTGTTAATCTATCAGATTTATTGATAAGGGAAGGATTAGGACCAAGAAGATATTGAAAACATTATAAAATGTAAAATAATTTTGATCATATAAAATTTAAAAGTTTTTGCACTAACAAAACTAATACAACCAAAATTATAAGGAAAGCAGAAAACTATGAAAAATTTTTGCAATAAGTATCTATGATAAAAGCCTCATTTCTCAAGTATATAGAGAATAAAATCAAATTTATAAAAATATAAGTCATTTCCCAAATGATAAATGATCAAAGAATATGAAGTAGAAATTTCCAGACTAAGAAATCAAAGCTATCTATAATCAAATGAAAAATATTGAATCACTATTGATCAGAAAAATTCAGACTAAAACTCTAACGTACCATCTCACAACTATCAGAGTAGCTAATATGACAAAAAAAAAAAGGAAAATGTTGGATGTTGGTGGTTTGGGAAAACTGGGACACTAATGTACTGTTAATGGAATTGTGAATTGCTCCACCCATTCTGGAGAACATATTGGAACTATATCCAAAGGGTGTAACACCATGCATACATATCCTTTTATCCAGCAATATCACTGCTAGGAAAATCATCTAAAACCTTACTCAAAAAAAGAACAGTTTTAGCAAAGTTGCAGGATATAAATATATTTCTATATAGAATTTCTATATATTACTGACAAAGCCCAGCAGCAAGAGATACAAAAAAAAAAAAAAAAAAAATCCATTTAAAATAACTGTAGACAAAATAAAATATTTGGGTGTCTACATGCCAAGAAATACCCAGGAACTACATGAACACAATTATAAAAACACTTCTCACACAAATAAAGTTAAATCTATTGGAAAAATATCAATTGCTCAGGGATAGACCAAGCTAATATAATAAAAATGATAATTCTACCTAAATTGGTGTACTTATTCAGTGCCATACCAATTAAACCATCAAAAAGTTATTTTATAGAGCTAGAAAAAATAATAACAAAATTCATCTGGAACAACAAAATTTCAAGAATATCAAAAGAATTAATGAAAAAAAAAATACCAAGGATGATAGTCCAACAGTACCAGACCGAAAACTATATTATAAAACAGCAGTCGTTAAAACCTTTTGGTACTGGCTAAGAAATAGAATGATGGATCAGTTCAATAGGTTAGAAATACAGGACAGATAATCAATGACAATAGTAATCTAGTATTTGGTAAACATCAAAACTCCAGCTTCTAGGATAAACACTCACTATTTGACAAAAAGGAAAGCTGGAAAATAATATATTAGAAACTCAGAATAGACCTACATCATACACCCCATATCAAAATAAAGTCAAAATGGGGACATGATTTGAGTATAAAAGGTAATACCATAAACAAATTAAGAGAGCAAAGAATAATTTACCTGGCAGATCTTTGGAGAAGAGAGAAATTTATGACCAAAGAAGAACAAGAGAACATTTTGAAAGGTAAAATGGGCAAATTTGATTACATTAAATTAAGAAGTTTTTGCAGAAACAAAACTATCAGAAACAAAATTTAAAGGGAAATACAAAATTGGGAAAAAATTTTAGAGCCAATGTTTATGATAAAGGTCTTAGTTCTAAAATATGTAAAGCACTGTGTCAAATTTATAAGAATAGAATTTATTCCCCAGTTGATAAATGGTCAAAAGATATGGATAATCATATGAAAAAATGCTCTAAATAACTATTAATTAGAGAAATGAAAATTAACACAATTCTGAGGTAACCTCACATCTCTCAGATTGGCTAAGATAACAGGAAAAAATAATGTTAAATGTTGGAGGGGATGTGGAAAAACTGGGACACTAATACAGTGTCAATGGAGTTGCAAAATAATTCAACCATTCTGGAAAGCAATTTGGAATTATGCCCAAAGGACTACAAAACTGTGCATGCCCTTTGACCGAGCAATGTCACTACTGGATCTATATCCCAGGGAAAACATAAAGGAGGGGAAAAGGACCCACATGTGCAAAAATGTTTGTAGTAGCTCTTTTTGTGCTAGCAAAGAAGCATGCTGTTTTTTTACTTTTTTTTTTCTTTTGAATCTTCTCATACAAAATAACTAATATGAAAATGTTTTACATAATTTCACATACATACCCTATACTTGATTGCTTTTCATCTCAGGGAAGAAGAGAAAGAACAGATGAAGGGAATGATAGAATTTGGAATTCAAAACTTTAAATAAAAATTATTTTTTTAAAAAAGGAGCTGTCCAATTGTCTTATTGACTTCAGGTTCAGTATACTATCCATTGCACTACCTACTTGCCTACTTACTACACTACCTACTTCAGCTTCCCAGAATATATAGCAATTGGCTTGCCTGCGTTGGGCATCTCACCTCACTGCTTCCAGTTAAACCCTTCTGCCTGAAGCCCTGAAACAATTCCATCTCTACTCTAAACCTCTATGGAAAATGATAACCTACTTATTTCTAAATAATTGACATACTCCCACATTGAAAGTCCCTCCCTAATCCATTGATTCTGAATGTTTTTCCTACCATTATTCAAACCCTATTCTTCCTTTCCAAACCCATAGATCAATCTTTACATCCATCCCTTTCAATCTAACACATTCCAGGAAGCTCTCTGTTCCACAGGTAACTCATATGTAACAAGATTGCTTTCATCTTCAATTTTATTTCTCTGCTCTTTCCATTTTATGGCACTCATCGAGCTCTGGCTTTTTCCTGTTGCTACAGCTTCCCTACACTTTACAACACTGATTACTCCTTTACTTATACCATACCACTATCACCATCAGCACCATCATACCACCACACACATACACTTACTCATTTATCATGGTGGTGAATAGAATATTCACAGCATTCTATTCTCACTTCTAGGATCTTTCTCTACCTCCACAATTCAATAAATTCCTCTATCTCTCAATTATATCCAGGGTCATCATTCCCAAAAAGGGTATCCTCTCCTTTCTTCCCATCTTGACCCTTTGGTGAATCAATTAAAAATTATGCTTCTTTTTTTTTTTTTTTTTTTTTTTTTTTTTTTTTTTTTTTTTAGAGTCCCTTGCCCCTTTATCCTACTGAAAATTTTGTCCTGCCAACCCTCAGAACCCTCAGTCATATATAATTCCCACCATTCATTGCTTTTATTTCTACACATAAATTACTAAATGGAATTAGAGGAAATCATAAAACCATGATGATTGAGTCCATTACATAATCTGAAGTAAGCCTTCACAAGAACACGATCTTTTTATTATTGTTATTCAAGTAATTTTTCAGTCACATCCAACTCTGGATATTGGAGTGGCTTGTTATTTCCATCTCCAGTTCATTTAATAGCTGAGGAAACTGAGGCAAGTTAAGTGACTTGTCCAGGGTCACACAGTTAACTAAGTATCAGAGGCCAGATTTGAACTCAGGAAAATGATTCTTCCTGATTTCAGCCCTGGTACTCTATCCATTGCATAGCTTAATTGCTTGATCCTTTTATTGACTAAATAACACTAATTGACTCACTATCTTATGAATCACAGAGTGGCTTTTCCAAACTTCCACATTCCTCCTTTAATTTCCAGCTCTGGGATCCACCCTCTTAGATAAGAATCTTGCCTCAAATTTCACTGAAAGCAATAGAAGCCATTCACTAAGATCTCCCTTTTATCTCTCTTCTTTACTTCACATCACTAAAATAACTTCTGCCATTTTTTCCTCCTTCACCCCTGTTTCACAGGAAGCCATGGCCATTCTTATCAAGGTTAACTCTTTCTACATGCTCAGATTGATCTCAATACATTCTATCTTCTCTAATATATTGCTCCCCTCTATAATACTCATTCCACCAATTATTTTCAGTTTCTTCTCTTTTACTGACCCCTCTCCTACTGTTTATAAGTTCATGTCTTTCCACCCTCAAAAAACTTTCACTTGCTCCACTTTATCTTACTTGCTACTAGTTATCATCTTTGATCTCCCTTTTCTGACAATAATGCATAAAAAAGTCTTCCCTAGCTGGGGTCCACTGCTAACCTGAGGAGTCTTGATCTCAATTTGTTATGCAATTGGCATGCATTGCTTAATAAATATTCTCAGAAGCTCAGACCTCAGTTATTTTAGATTTTATTTATCCCAAGATAGAAGGTTGGGAGAAGCTTTTGTAAAAGGTGGAATTTTAGATGACTTTTGCAAGAAACCAGGGAAAGCAGGAAGCAGAAGATAGGCAAGAAAAAGTTGCAGGCATTGGGGTTAACCAGGAGAAAAACTCAGATTTAGGAGATGGAGTGTCTAGTATGAGAAACAGCAAGAAGGCCTATGTCATTGGATTATAGAATATGTGGATGGAGGGATGGATGAATGAATGGGAGTCAAAAAATATAAAAAAACAGGAAAGGCAGGAAGGGGCCAGGTTATGGAGTACTTTCCAAGACAAGCAAAGAATTTTATATTTGATCCTGGAAACAGTAGGGAACCATTGGCTTTGATTGAATGGGTATTGGTGGAGCAAATGGTCAAATCTGTACTTTAGGAAGACCAACTTGACAGCTGAGTGGACAATAGAATAGAATGGGGAGAAACATGAGACAGGGAGACCAACCAGTAATCTAATACAGCAGTCTAGACATGAAGTGATGAGGGCTTGCATCATGGTGGTTAATATTAGAGGAGAGAAAGAGGCAGATATAAAGATGTTATAAATATAAATCAAAAGACTTGGCAATTAATTGCATACTGTGGTTGTTGCAAGATGAGACAAAATGAAAAGAACTTAGGTTGTAAGTCTGGTTGACTAGAAAGATGGTGATACCTTCGATAATATTAAGGAAATTAGAAAAAAGGGGAGGGAGTGGGGTTAAATAATGAATTTACTTTCATACATGTTGAGTTTCAGATAATCTGTCACATCTAGCTATTGGAGATATAAGATGGAAAGCTAGGTAAGAAGTTGAGACTGTGTAAATAGACCTTAGAGTCATCAGCATAGAGATGAAACTTGAAACTATATGAGCTGATAAGATCATTAAGTAAAATAGTCTAGAAGGAGAAGAGGGCAGAGGACAGAATCTTGAAGGCATGATTTGTCTGAAGATCCAATGAAGAAGACTGAAAAGAAATGATCACAGAGGCAAGAGAAGAACTAGGAGAGAAAATTGTCATGAAAACTTAGAAGAAAGTGCTCATGAGATGGAAACAAATTGGTTTTCTTGATTCTCACACCAAACCAATTCCTGTGTGACTGACCTATACTCTATTTCTTTGCACTTTCTCTGTGTGCATACATAGATACATAAATAAACATAGACACATGGATACATATATATATACACACACATATATATACAACTTGATATGGATACATACATCTATACATATATGTATATTTACATACATATATACATATACTCATGGCAGTCAGATAGTTCAGTGGCCTGGAATAAGAAAGACTCATATTTCTGAGTTCAAATTTGGCCTCAGACACTTATTTGAGTGACCCTGAGCAAATAACTTAACCCTATTTGCCTCACTTTCCTCATCTGTAAAATGAGCTGAAAAAGAAAATGACAAACTATTCCAATATCTTTGAAACCCCCCCAAAAAAAACCAAAAATTCCAAAAGGAGTCATGAAGAGTTGGACATGACTAAAAAACAACTGAACAGCAATATAACATACATACACACATATATAAAATATATCTATATGTAGTTTATACAAAGTTTTCTTTCCCATTAAACTAAAATGTCCTTGAAAACAGGGGCTGTCTTTATCCCTCTTTGTTTTCCCAGTACTTACTTAGCACATTGTACCTACCACATCAGAGATGCTTAATAAATATTTGTTGATTAGTTGTTGACTGAAAACTGGGGCTAAATCTGTTTCCTAAAAAATTATTCATCTCTTTTTACTAAATTTTCAATTTCTTACTACTTAAGGGACTAAAGATATTTTGGATTTAAGGGGCATCAGGATCTATTCACCAAATGATTCTTATCCTAAATAGGATGAGGAATGGAAATAATAAATAGATTTTGGCATTCCATTGACCTTATATAATAGCAGATATCATCTGTCTGTCTTCCCATTGTACAAACTGTCAAGCAGTAATTTTCACAATGGGTTTAATAGACAAAACCCTCTTATGTATTATTTTGTGAAATGAAATTTTAATTTGTTTTTATATTTAATATCTCTTTTAATATATAATATATTTTAAATCCCTTATGACAGATTTGTTTTCTCTAATATTCAACCAGAAAAGACAGATATCTCAGCATTTGCTATAATAATTTCAAACTTACCTAGTACTTTCTCTGCAATAGGAAGAAAGAACTTTGACCCTGAAGCTTTAGGCATTCAACAATCATGAACAAAAATCTTCTTGCAGTGCTTTATTGTAGTATGGTGATAACTTGAGTTCCCAAAGGCTATATACCAGGTGAATCTTAAAAATGCTTCAAGTACAAACCTTGATGCTAGGTTTATGTCTCTACTCTGAAAATCATCCTATATCATTTTGGAGATCATCAGCAACATTGCTCAAGGGTGATATTTTTGGTCACAGCAACTAAAAATAATAATCATAACAACAAACATCTGCATAGTACTTTAAGCCTATAGATCACTTGTATACTTTAGCATATTAAGCCTCCCCACAACTCTGTGAAATAAGTATGACTATCTCTTATTTTAAAATAATAGTCAAATGTAAGGTGGTATGAACTAAACAGAGGTGTGGTAACTGCTCTCCTGGCCTATGCTCTGTTCTAGGAGAGACTTTTTTCACCCCATGTCTATAGTCTTTACTCCCTTACTCATGCTCTAGTTTGCTAGTGCTCCTCCTTGCACTGAAACTGTAACCCACGATCTTGTATGGGTAATGCCAAAGAGTCCTGCGCCAGTGCCAGCAAAGGGATTCTTATGATCTTCTGACCAATTGTCTAATCCCCTAACCATCTGTGGGGCTGAGAGCTCTGGAAGTGGTCACTCATGAGCTCAAGTGAGTCCCTGCCTTTATTCTGTCATCTTGGTTTTGCCTCACATTATATATTCATTTGTAATTCCTTCGTGATTCTTGTATTCCATGTCCCATTGCCATTCAGCAGTAAAGGCAGATTATTGAAATTAATCTTAATTGAAATTAATTGAAATTAATGCCATGGAAAATTTGATATTATTAAAAAAGCTTGGCAATTTCCTGAAAGAAATCCAGCCCACTCTTCTTTTCCTGTTCAACTTTAGGCCCAACATTTTAGAAATGGGGAGATAGATAAGTAAAATGTTAAAAGTTAAAAGATAAATAAAAGTAAATGACTTGCCTAAAGCAAATCCATTAACACAATGAATAAGTGTCAGAGATCAGACTCAAACCCAGGTCAAACTCTCGATGTCTACCTATCTTTCATCATGACTCTCTACAAAAGCATAGCAACATTAGGATGTTGATGCACTCACATAGGAAAAAAAAATCCAATGATCCTTGAAGCATTTATAAATACTAGCATATATCATTTCGTATATCTTTACAACACTTAGAGGCAGGGTTTTATGTTCATTTTATAGCCTTTCATAAACCATAACAAGTAAATTGCTGCCATGCATGCCCTCCAATCATTCTTATTAAGGGAAGCAAAAGAATAGAATAAGAAAAAATGTCAAATTTAAATAATCTATAAAGAAACTAAAATCCTTGTGAGTTGTGGAGTGTGTTTATCGTGGGTGTCCCTTTACCATTCAAAACTTTTGCATTGACCACTTTCTACTTGACTATTGATCATGCTGATTAAAATATGAGTATTGTCTCTTAATCAAACAATGTCTGATTTTATCACTTGGAATTTGTGTAATGTCAACTTTGATGTAATCCCAACTTTACTAGTTCCTCCTACAAACACTGCAGAACTCCCCACCCTCTGCCCTTGGGCAATTGGGGTGAAGTGACTTGCCCAGGGTCACACACCTAGGAAGTGTTAAGTGTCTGAGGTCACATTTGAATTCAGGTCCACCTGACTTCAGGGCTGGTGCTCTATCCACTGTGTCACCTAGCTGCCCCTGGACAATTCACTTTTAAAAGGGAATAGAATCTTGGGAAATATATACCTGTACACATATGTGTAAAAAAATAAAATAGTTTTATGGTTAGCAAAGCACCTTAGCTTATTGTTGTCTCACAAACCTGAGGTAGGTAGCACAAGTAATATTATCCCATTACAGAATATGAGAGATAAAATCAGACCTGTAATTTAGGAAAATTACTTTGGTGGAGGATGGATTTTGAATGGAGGAAGAATTGGAACAGGGCAAAACTTAAGGCAGGCAAACTCCTCAGGAAGGAGGTGATGAAGGCCTAAGGTAATGGCAATGTCAGAGGAGAAAAGGGGGAGTATTTGAGAGATATTGTAGAAGTGAAATCAACAGACCTTGGCAATAACTTAGATATGGGAAGAGATAGGGAGGTATCCAGAATGACTGACTCCTGGCCATATGTTTATATAACCTGAGGGACTAAAAAAATAATATTGCCTTCTACACCAATAGGGAAAGTAAGAAGAGGGAAAGATGTGTGTATTTGGTGCTGAAGGATGATTGCCTCCTGGGTGTGGTTTTTCTTTCAAACCTATACAACATAACTGCTATCAAAGGAGAGAAATGCATTGAGCTTGTCTTTCAAAATTGTTCCTCTTCGTACTTTTAATTTCCTTGCACAAATTGTTCCCCTAATTCTAATCACTTTACCCTAAATCTGTTCATATTAGAGAGCATTCTATGAAATCTTTATTGTCATATTTTTGCACAATAATATTCTGTTATATTTATATACAAAAATTTGTTCAGATATTCCCCCCTTGGGAATATCTGTGCTCTATTTAGATTTTAGTCCTTTGCTTTTATTTTTCTTCTCTTCTTTATAAATCCCCTTTAGGATGAGGGAGCTTGTTTTGCATATGGCTTTACTCCATTTTTAATGATTAATTATAAACAAATCCCCTCCCAAATTTTTCTTCGTTGAGAGTTATACATGTGAGTTTAACCCTTATTTATCCATTTATTTCAGAGAAGAGTTAGACTTATTTGATGCCCATTATACTAGTATATTTCATTCTCTTTTCCATTTTCAAAACCTCAGAATAGAACCAATAGATTTCCCAGTTCTTCTGTTTTGCTTGAGTCTCTTAATCCTCTGAAAATATTAAGGATCTAAAGAGACATGGGTGATAGTGAAGGAAGCAGGGTAGCAGCTAGGTGGCACACAATGGATAGAGTACTAGGTCTCTAAAATTCATTTTCCTAAATTCAAACCTAGAAAGTCACTAAACTATGTTTTCCTCAGGTTTTGTTTTGTTTTGTTTTTTCATCTGTAAAACAAGCTGGAAAAGAAAAATTGCATCTCTACCAAGAAAGCATTAAATGGATTATGAAAAGTCAAACCCAAATTAAAAATGCCTGAGCAACATAGGGACAATCTGTTTTGTTTTGTTTTGTTTTTTAATCCCCTTACTAGAATGTTAGTACTTCATTATCATTTCTAATGGCTCAAATAAATTTGTTTTTCCTGGTTTCTCTTGATGCTTCTGTTCATAATTCAAAATGAAGCTGATATTTTCATCAGAAATGTTTGAAAATCCTCTATTCCATTAAAGATCCATTTTGTTCCTTCTAGGATGATATTCAGTCTTGCAGGGTAAATTATTCTTAATTATAAACCTATATCTTTTGGGTTTTTTAAAATACTGTATTCCAAGATCTTATTTCATTTGTAGTAGAAACTTCCAGATCTTATGTGATCCTGGCTGCTTCTTTTTAGATGTTTGTAATGTTTTTTCTTAAATATGGAAGGTAAAAATTTTAACTATTGTATTCTTGAAATTTTTCTTTATGGGATTTCTTTTAGAAAATGATTGGTAGATTCTTATATCTTCACTTGACACTCTGGTTCTAATATATCTGAGAAGTTTAATTTATAATTTCTTGGAATACAGTTCCTATGCTTTATTCCAGAGGTCAATGATTCTTTTTTTTTTTTTTTTTCCTGAGGCAATTGGGGTTAAGTGACTTGCCCAGGGTCACATAGCATAGTTAGGAAATGTTAAGTGTCTGAGGCCAGGTTCTCCTGACTTCAGGACTGGTGCTTTATCCACTACACTACCTAGATGCTCCAAGGCCAATGATTCTTAAATTATCTCTTGTCTTATTTTCTAATTTAATTATTTTTTATGTCTGATATTTTCTTCTATTCTTCTTTAATCTTTATAATTTATTCTAATTTTCTTATTATCTTATGGTTTTCTAGACTGGAACTAATTCAGATCAGTTTTATTTTTATTATTAATTTATTATTTATTATTAAAACAAAATGAGATAATTAAAAAATTAGCAAAAAGAAATTAATTAGCCATAGGAGGAGAAGGATACTCAATAAGAATAGGCAGTGAGAACATCTTCAGTTGATTCAGCTGAGTAAAGTTCTCTCCACTGAGTTATTTATTGTGATTGTCTCCAGGCCTCCAAATAAACTGTATTTCCTTTGTATTTGAGTGATCAGGAAATTATATCAATCATGTGAATATTTAGTGTCTTAAGGCAATCAATTCCCAAAGATGTCTCAATACCATTAAAGAAAATAAATAACTAGCTTAGCTTGCAATGGCTTAGGGAGAGGTGACATAGGAAACAACATGATAATTTCCATTATGGAAGTCTGGTCTGTTCTAATTTTTAAGAAGTCTGATGCTTGGATGAGTTCTACTACTTTTTTCTAAACTTCTCTCTAATTCCTTCCTCTAGAGCTTTTAATTAATTAATTTTTTTTTTTTTTTTTTTTTGTCTCTAACTTCACTATTTCTAGGTATTGGTAATTATTAAAGAAATTTCTTTTTCCCTGAATCCCTGTTTGTAGTTGCTATTGAGTTACTTTCTTCTTAAAAGCTAAGACCTTTTGACTCTTTGGATGTACTATATTTTTTTGTAATGCTGATTAAAGTTTTTTCTTTGGATTATTCCTCTTTCCAGTTTTGGATCCAGAATTGGATCTTCATTACAGGATCAAATTTTATACCTTGATATACTTTTAGATACATTGGTTGGCCTTCCTTGGTCCAAGTCTAGGTCACTTGGGTTCCTCAACTGACTTCCTCCCTCCCCCAAACTTTATTCTGAGAATCAGAGGATTACCTCCTAAGGACCTTCAATGACATCTCAGAACAAAATGCTAGGAAACTCCAAGTTTTCTGAGTCTGTATGCTGCTACTCTTTCTTATCATTGTCACTGCTGAAATGATTCTCATTGTGAGTTTGTAACCCCTCTGCTGCAGCTTTCTGATTACCTGAGGGCTTTATTTGAAGAGCCCTCTACACTTGAAACCTACATAAGTGCCTCTCAAGCTACATGTATCTCCAGCCATTTCTGGCTCTGTGAAGAGGTACTCAATACAGAAAAAAAGTTCAACAGAATAAAAAGAGCATTGAAGTTGGAGTGCCAAAGTTGGAATCACAGGAACAGAGCCTGAATATTGGTTCTATTGCACCTTTATGGTAAGTCACCATTCTGGGTCTCAGTTTTCTTATCTGTAAAATAAGGAAGTGGAACTTGATAGCATTTTATATGTTCTTTCTCTCAAACCTATGAATAATGATCCTATGGTTTTGAATGATGAATAGAATTGGGAAAGCTAAGGAGGAAAACTGACTCACTAAACCCCAAGTGTGGGAGTGTTTAAGTTGGTAAAACCCCACAATTGGCATAAAATCAAACAGTAAATGAATCGTGACACAATACAAATATTCTGTTCATTCAATGTCAACAAGGTCACTGGACAATCATCAGACCAGTCATGAGTTCACTTGTGCTCTTTTAAAAAATTTTTTTGCAAATATAGACCCAAGCAAAATGAGCACCGCCCCTCCAAATAAAAAAGTTGAACCTAGTCAAGCTGCTTCCCCAAACTACATTTCCTTGCTAAAATATGCAGTTGCAGATGTATAGACCTATTTCCAAAGCAGTAATAGCAGTAATAGTTGGCTCACCCTAAAAAGAGACCAACTCCCAACTTTAACACATACTACATGATTGTGTCACCTAACGTGTTAATAGCTCTGATAATTTTTTCAAAAAAACAAAAGTAATAATATTCATGCTATCTATCTCAAAAGGTTGTTGGGTGGAAATTCTAAGTTATCATAAAGCAGATAATTATGAATTATAATTATTCTTCTCATCTTTTTTTAGGGGGTTCAAATAAAACAGCCAAAAGAATAAATCACAATCCTGCTGCTTTTATTTTCTATTTAATGTTTTTTAAACTACATTGAACAAGATAAAATGATTGCTTTTTGTAAATGAAAAAGAGTATTGGTATATATGCTCAAAAGACTCACTGAAAGTATCTTCAGGACAATTGCATTAGCAGACAGGATAAAAAAGAGGGCCTATGAGTTCATTATTGGATTTATTTCATTGGAGAAAAAACATTTCATCCTTATTCAACAATTATTAGTTACTAATTGTTTTTCCTTTCTTCCTCTCAAATTGTTTGATTTTTGAACTCTTCAATCTCTCTTGTTTGAGGAATTTCTTACTTTGAAAGTTCCATATTGCTGTTTGCCCAAATTTTCAGGTTGTATGTAAAATATCTTCCTTTGTTCTAGAGGTACTAAAAAAAAGGATGCTCCCCAGTGGTATTAGCTTAAAAATTCTAAGTTTATAGGAAAATTTTCATAAAACACCTGCTGAAATATTCTGGCCTTATACCTTCCTCCCAGAATGACTGTGAAGAAATTATTTTTAATTGTTGTAAGAAAAGTGATTGAGGTGTTGCAGTTTTGTAGAAACTGCTTGTACAGAAACTGTGGTTCCATGACCATCAGATTTCCAGAAAGTTCCTGTAGCATATTAATTATTCTCTTTTCTGAATATATGTCACGTGATGTCTTAATGCAGTGCTGGGTTATTCAAATTTTGAATTGAATTTCGTTCAAAGAAGTTGTAATAAAACTTGAGGAAGCTCACTGCAAGCAGCCAAAGTCATATTTGAGATATATTCCTCCACACACTATTATAGAAAGTGTCCATAATAGTCCTCCTCTGGTTATTGCATTTCTTCTGCTGCTGCCTTCTCACCTTCCCCATACACACACATTGGACTTTAACAATATATATAGATTCTCCCTCAAATACTCTTAATCATTCACTTTCTAAATTTACTAATTTCCATAGTTCCCCATACCATCTAACCTACACATAAAAAAGGTAATCCCTTCACCTACAAACACATCACCTCCATGTTCAAGAAATTCCCTTATCTAACCACAGTCTTTGGTTTTCCACTTTTCCTTCTGCCTGTGATCTATAATCCCTTAAGGCCTCTGTTGTCTCCCAGGTCATCACCTTTAGAAATTTTAGAAATTCACAAAAAGGGACTCACAAGAGTATATAAATAATCATTACAATTTTCTTTTCTTCTAAGAAATTCTTACTTTTCCTCAAGATCAACTACCCTCTGGTTTAGCCCCACCTTAGTTAGGTAAAGCTCTTATCAATCCTCCTTTCCCACAAGGTTCTATATAATCTCCTTTTTCCCCCTCTACTATTCCCTCCATCAAAAACAAACCATAAAGTTATCTTGTGAGTTGTACTCCCAAAAAGGAAGAGAAATACTGTTTGGAGGTGTTACTAATGTAACCTGTCCCCAACAGACTTGCATTATCTGAAGAGTACACTTAATAGTAGGAAGAAAGTCAAGGTCTATCATTCCCTCATATTATAGTCTGAGTACTTCACTGCTCCTTCACTGTGAAGGAGATACTATATAGACAATACTCCAAGAGACATGTTGTTCAGGAATTCAGTTTTTCTGGATAGAAAGCTGAATCTTCAACTCTCAAACTTAGTACCCAAGACAGCAAGAAATCTCACTTCTCTGACAGAGGGCTAAATTCTTGGATTATAGTACAAAGAAAACAGATTCAAGAATAATGTTGTCTGTGAATTCCCTGCTTGAGCCATATGGGAGAGCTCATAAAGCTCTTATGTGCCTTTCCAAAGTACTTTACATCTGCTCTGGTTCCTGCCACATTTGGGCCAAAAGAAGTGAATTTTTTAAAGTATGTGTCTTTGATCTGATTTCAGAAACACAAAAGAAAAGGGGAAAACTTTCTTCTTAGATTGAGAAGAAAAATAAGCAGTTCCTTTTTGCGTATTCAACAAGATAGTCACTTATTAGTTCCTCAAGATGTGCACAGAATTCCCTTCCTTTTTTCCTTGCTCTCTCTCCAGTAGTAGAGTAGAAGAGAAAAAGCAAAAAATAAATGCTAAATTTTAAATGAAGAATCCAAGGTAACCAATGCAACTCACAACAGTGCCATTTATCCTTATTACTTTGTGACTTAATTAGGAATTCTCCTTTTTTCCTCATTTAATCATGGGTCAATGGGCATGTACACACCATCTACTGAAGTTAGGAAAAACATCCAAATAAAGGCTTACTTACTGATAAACTGATCTATTGTACTGAAGAGCTCCCCTCACTAACTCCTTTTACAGGTATATATTAGCAAAAATGTTTTAAACTGATAGAGTTCATGTTTCTACCATAAAACTATATTCAAAACAATCATTCAAAACAAAGTACTACTTTCTTGGCAAGAGCTGTCCTGTCTTTCTTTTCTTTTTTTAAAAAATTCTTCTTGCATTTAAACTTGCATGGTATAGTTTAGTGGTGTTATAGCTTTCTCTAAATCAGAAGAGCATTTGGGTAAACACATGTTCAAAACTACAACTATATTTTGGAATTTGCCAAGTAAATTTTAAATGGTAATTTTAAAATGCAAGTACAAGAAAAACTACAAGGAAAAAAATAACACAGTAATGATGTTATTAAAAATTCAGTTAAATGCATAAACCATGCAAATGAAATGATTAAAATGGTTGTCCTAAATTTTAATCTTTTGTCATTAGGCATGACACATAACATTCCAGTGACTGTGTCATCCCATCTAGGACTATGAAGAAATCTGGGATACAAATTATTCAGTATCATAGGATCATAGATTTAGAGTAGGAAAGAACCTTGGGTAGTTGGTGTCAGAGGCAAGAAATAAATTCAGGTTCTCTGGCTCCAATAAATTTTTATGCTATTCCAGGGTATATAGATACATGATGGTGTTGGAGTAGCAATACCTAGTTCAAAATATACATGTGACAAATTCACAAAAGCCATTTTCTTTGGCAAAAGGCGGATTTATTTAGGGAAAGAGGTTACAGACAAATGATGGAATGCATTAGACACCAGGAATGTTAAGTATGAAAAAAGTTGGGAAAGCATCTAGTTAGACCAAGGAAAAAGACAAGTTTCCAGGGGAAGTCACAATTAACCAGCAGAAAGAAAATACTTCGTGAGATGGGAGTAAGCTTTTGATTGGCAGGTTAGATTCATAGAAGAGTTTAGCAGACAAACCAGAGTTAGCTAGTGTAAGGAGAAAAGCACCATTACAGGGAAGGCACTGTCAGTAGCAGTTTCAGCAAACATCCTAAGCAAAGACCCTAAGTAGGCTTAGCAAAGACCATCATAAGCAGATATTTTATACAGGAAATACAGTCTTGGGGGCTTTTTTCAGGGAGATCAGAGAAATAAAGGTAGAACTCAGAGAGAAAAAGAGTCAAGGAGCCAGGTAGCAGACCAGGTCCCAGTTTTATCTAAAGACATGCTAATCAATATTTTTAAAGGTTGTTTTAAAATACCCAAAGGTTGGACAATGGGATTGATAAAAAGTTCCTTCCAGGAAAGTCAAGGAATTATCTGATAATAGCTTCTTCTTGACTGGGAAAGAGAGTAAGTCACATCAGATATGTAAAATAAGTATAAAAGTCAAACATATACTGAAAATAAATCATAATTTTGTGACTCTCACATTCAGTTACCCATATGGACTTTCAACCCACAGATAAAGAAGCTTTGGTTTAAGCCAGGAAATAATAGATAAGGTTTCAAATAATTCATGGTTCATGTCCATCTCATAGTCAACCAAAATCTGCCCTTCTCACAGGTAATACAAATATTATACAGCATTATATATATAAAAACAGAATGTTAAATAAAACATGGTCTTTACCTTCACAAATTTCATAACCTTCTACTTATCACTTCTGAAGCTTCTTCTAATTAATACCTCAGAAAAAATTTTAACTTCTACCATATTTCCCCTTTTAGTTTTCTCTCTATTTTTGTTTTTGTGTCTTTTGTTCTTTATATACTTCTCAACTTTCCTACAAGAATGCTAACCATTTGTTGGTACATGTGAGCAAAATAATTTATAATAATATCCTTTATGTAGTCTTAATTTCATGTGAATTCTTTTTAAATTTTCTTAAACTGACAATTTAATTTCCCTTTTTCTGCTTTTTAAACAAATTAGCTAGTTGTTTACCTTTTAAAAATAGGTCCTATTTTTATTTATTTATTAATTCAATGGGGTGCCTTTTGTTTTCCTTTCAACATAGCTTATACTAAGTCACTATCATTCATTTTTCATCAACTGCTCTGTTTTATTTTTACTACACAAACCTTCTGCCTCTCACAGAGTAAAAGTCATAACCCAAAATCATGGAGATTTGTTTCAGCTTTGATACTCAAAACCTCATCATCATCATCCACAGAAGTCTCTTCTCTCTGACTAAAGAATGGAACAACAAACTCCTCTCCAAACCTCTCTTTAGAAAGACATCAGACTTTTCCAATTATTCATTTCCTATCAATTGCTCTGCTGGATTTGATGAGGTCTAGAATTGAGGTACCTAAATGAAATTAGGGTTTAATTGAGGTCTAGTGATAGGTTCAGGGTACAGGGAGTCAAACAGAGCTCCCCTGCAACTCCTTTGGATTAGGCTCTAGGATACAGAGTTAAGTGAGGTCTAGTAGCGGTGCAAGAGTCCTCTGTAAAGGAATTAAAGATCCGAAAACCTAGATTGATAAAACAGGTTTATTTGGGGTTTGGAAGCAAGGTGAAAGTCTAGTTAGTAAAAGGTAAAGAGAAAAGGACACCAGAAACAGTATTCCAATGGGCAGAGATCCTTGGCATGCCAAGTATAAGGCTGTCATGTTTGGAACCTCTGCAAAGAGAGGACTCTAGCTAGGCTCTTATATGAGAGATTTAGCTAAAGGGTGGAGTCCCAAATTGGCTCCTCGATGGATTTCCTTGAGGGTTAAAATTTGCTAGGTGGGGGTTGGGAAACCTGAGCAGATCATTAGAATGGGGGCTGGGACAGCCTAAAATGGGTCAGATACTATGGGGGCTGGGAGAACCCAATCTCCTATTGGAATTCAAAGAGATGCTTTTGACCAGGATATGTGAATTAAAGGTCCTAGCTTCTTGAACTGATAATGTATCAGCTAGGAGGGACTGGGAATCAGAAAGGAATAAATCAATGTGAGCACAACCCTCATCAGATTTCCACTCCATAAAGCATTATGCCCCTGCATAGGATACTCTGCCTTTCCCCACACCCCAACACTAGACCACCTTTTCTGGCTTCCTTTTATCTACTGCTTCTTCCATTTGATCCAAATTCCTTGGTGGCAGAAATTTTTTTTTCTTCCTTGTCTTTTCCTTTTTCTTTCCTCCAACCCCAAAAGCTGACCTCCTGAAATCTCATCACCAGGCAGATTAACTAAAGTCTGCATATTTAACACTTGTTCAACTCCCTCCACGTTGCCTCTCCTTTCTGCAAAACTAGAATTGTTTTCATTCAATAATTTTATCCATCTCAAACTCTTCCTGAGCTCCCATTTGAGGTTTTCTTAACAAAGATAGTAGAGTGACATGCCATTTCCTTCTCCAGTTTATTTTGCACATGAAGGAACTGAGGTAATAGGGTTAAGTGACACGTCCAAAGTCACAAAGTGTCTGAGGCCTGGAACTCTATACATTGTGCTACTTAGCTGCCTTAGGAGGCAGAACATTGCTCCCAAAGTCTTCCTTTATAGAGTTCACAATCCTTTCATATAACTTAATTTTCTACAAGCACCTTTGTTTAGCTTCTACTCCACAGATCACCTTGCCGGTGTACCCTGAGTCATGATAGCCCTCCCCCTTCTTTTCAACTGCCTTTTATACATTGTCTTCTCCCATTAAATAGTAAACTCCTTGAGAATAGGGAGAATCATTTTTTTCTTATTTGTATCCTCAGAGTTTAACATAATATCTGACCCACAGGAGATGCTTAAAAAATGTTTATTGAAATAAATCCAGTGTAATACATAGGTTCTAGATCCAGTTCTGCCACTAATTAGCTGTGTGATCTTGGGCTAGCAGATCCACCCTCTAGTTCTTAGTTTCCTAAGCTGAAAGAATTTGACTAGATAGACTGGTCCCTTATATTAGTCATAGAACTCTAAAATTGAATAACCAAAAATTCCCAAATAAGGTGTCTACTTGGGTGTAATCAATATGATAATTTAAATCTTAAACAATTAAATAGATGCTAACATATACTTAATTTTAATTTTAAATTCTTTCACCTCTTTGGGTAAAAAAAAATAAAAGGCTAAGGATTATAATTGGCATTAGATCTCAATATAGTAAAGGACTCTCAAGTAAGAGAACTTCCTCTACCAATTCAAGCAGGCATCTTCTCTGAAACTTAGGCTCTTTAAAAGTGGCCCAGAACACTGAAAAGTTGAGATACTTGCTCAGAGTCATACTGTAGATATAGAATGCTAAGAACCTTGAATCTTCTTGGCTTTATGACTAATTCTATCATCTCATCATTCTGCTAAAAGGAAGAAATATAAATGAGGTTCTAAATAATTCCCAAACTGGGAAAAAATTAGTATTAGAATAATGAGCATTCAATCTAAAAGTCTAATCTAAAAATTATAACATCCTTGAAAATAACTAATTTATTTCCAGGGAATAATTAATTGCTCCGTAGTTGACCAAAGGCCTTTAGTTTTATATAAAATTTCCCAGAAATAATTATTAGGGGAAAAAAAAAAAAAAGATAAAGAGAATACCAGACCTGGAGTCAGATATCTGAGTTCAAATGGTTACTTTTTACCTTTGTTGCCTTAGGGAAAATTACATAACTTTTTTGATTTTGTTTCTTCATCTATAAAATGAAATGATCTCTAAAGTCCAGTCCAGCTTTAATTTCCAGCTTGTTTGGAGAAAACATAGTTTATTATCAATAAGCACATTTTAGTTATTTTATGACTAAAGTTCATGCCTCCTGTTGTTCCACATTATATCAGTAAGGATAGTTAATGAAACATTAGGTCCAAAACCCAGTGTTTGAGCTTTAAGTACAGAAGACCTTTCCAGGGCTATCACATTAATGATTCATTTAAAGAAGAGAGTAGGTGTGATCTCAGGGCAATCAACCAGGTTGTTAGATAGTCCTGCTTTTCATGTTAAATGAGTCAACCCTTACTTGTGAGTCACCTCATTCCTGTTCACTTGTTATTAAAATCACAAAGGTGGTTTCCTTCTAGTTGGACTCAAACTCACCCAGGAAAGAAAGATGAAGTAAGATTTACGATTATTATAATAATTACAAACAGCCAGATGAAACGTAGTACATTTCTGCTGTAGCTTGTTACCAAAGAATAATAACAGTGTTACTGAAGAAGAAAAAAGGTTTGGAATTAAACTTCCTAATTATAGTGTGTGACTTCTGGTCACCTGATCAGGACATTCTTGGCTATTGCCACAATGACAGAGACAGACCTAACTATAATAGGTTCTACCAAGAGAAAAACAAAACAAAACAAAACAAACAAACAAAAAAAAAAAAAAAAAAAACAAAGGAAAACTTGGATTTTTTTTTTTTTTTTTAAATTGGGATTTCCACTAAATACCTCGATAAAGATACATTCCTTTTGGCTTCAGGGATCTCTCAAGTACAGTATAACATGCTTCTTGACATTTTTTAAATGAACCAAATTATTTTGTATACTAAAAAAAGTTTATATGTGCTTATTATGTGTCATATATTTAACTTCTAGTATTATTTGATATTGTCATAGTGAAGAAAGATAAATGCTGAATAATTGTGTCTTACTAAAATAATTATCACAGAAAAGCTATTTTTTTAAATAGCAAGTAGTTTTGGTTTAATCATATTCATAGAATGTCAGAGCTGAAATAGAATTTATAGATTATCTAGTTCAGCTCCCCTCATGCAATAGATAAGGGATCTAAAGCTTTGTGATAAATACTACCCAAAACATCTTAAACCTTGAAATAATCTTCCCATAGAATGACAAATTCCAAATCACTTTCTGTAGAACACTTAACTCTGGAGTAGGGAAAGAGGAAATCTTCTGATTTAAGTCTGGTAAAGAATATGACAGCCTTAAAAATTAGATAGCCTATTTCTTCCTGTCTCCAGAGTGCTATGCTCTGGTTTTAGAATGCTTGTTCTAGTGACTATTAGGAGAAGAGAAACTATCAGATAAAAAGAAATAATGCTCTCAGTCTGGATTGAGGCTGTGGTAGGATACCAGCTATGAGGGCAAATGAAGCAACTCATGTTACCTGAGGAGGTAATCTTGTATTTAGAACTTTTCTCCTTTTGTTTTTTTTATTGTTATTGTTTAAGCATTCCTAAATTAAATTAGAACTTCCACTAAGACTTTTAGATTTTCTGAGTATTTGAGGGAACCACTTCTAAATTAAACATTATTCACTGATCTGACCTGAAATGGTTGAGGAAGCAGTACAGTTTATATAGTGGATTATAATTACATATGCTAGCCTCAGAGGTTTGGTACTCTGCTGACTGGTCCAGACTCTAAAGCAGGACAGTTAAGTTTATAAAGTTAATAGTTATGTAAACTGTATCCCTCTGATCTTTCTTAAGGGGTGTACCTAGGTTAGAGAAACCCTAAAATCTCAACCTCTTCTGGCCTCTGGGGTGGTCCCCATCCTCCTGTTCCTAGGGGAAATTCTCAGATGGTGATGCCTACCTACAATTCAATTGGAAATCTTGGCCTGGGACATAATCACTACCCATTATTGAATTGAAAATTAGTCCCTTAAACTCATCTGGAAATCTCTCCTTAGCTTCATAAAAACCCAATATAATTAAAGGCTGAATCCCAAACCTTTGCTAAAAATCCTAACAGGATTTGGCCCACTGAGAAGTTATTTCTTCTCAGTATAAACCCATCTTTGCTAAAAACCTACCTTTGCTAATTCCTTTGAAACTAGTCCTCTTGGAAGTTATTTCTCAGTGTAATAAACCCATTTTTTTTTTGCCACAAACCTCACCTATTGCAATTTCGAATTCTTTCCACAAGAACCTGCAGCACTGACCAGGGGTTCTCTCACCCTCATTTCTCACACCTCAACAATAGTACTCACTACCAAAGATTTGTGTTGTTAGTTTTGACGGGGTGCACCTTCTAGGGCAATTGTGGCCATAACCCCACAGCCACCTGGCCTTGGGAGTGTACTTAAAAATGATTATCTTCCCCTATCTTCTAGAGAAAATATAGCAATACCATTAAGGTCCCATGGCGTTGGGAGTGTTGTAGTTCCACAAACTTTGCTGGCTGTCAGATAATAATCTCCTGATCAGTGATAACAAAGTTTCTGAGACAATAATAAGGTACATTCCTCAAATTCACCAGTAAGCCATAAAATTAGTATATCAGTGACAAGAAGCACCTGCTCTCTAACTTTTCCCTTTAAATTTATCTTTCTGCTTCTGGTTCTTTGCTAATTTTTTTCAGAACTTAGCTTTCTATAATTGGCATTACAATTATAATAAACTTTGCCCCTTGACCTGGAGATGAGTCCAAGTCTATAAATTTTTTTTAAGATATCTTACAACACAGGTCTGGAACCCCAGCCTTTTAGGATCTCCTTTGAACCCAAACAGTTTTTTGTTTCTGAAAAGCAATTGGACAATAAATGCTAACTCAAGAATAGTAAGGGATAGCTAGGTGATACAGTGAATAGGGCCTGGAGCCAGGAAGACCCAAGTTCAAATCAGGCCTCAGACATTACTAGTTATGTGAACCTGGGGAAGTCACTTAACTTAGTTTGCCTTAGTTTCTTCAGATATTAAAGGAACTGGAGAAGATAATGGCAAACCATTCCAGTATCTTTACCAAGAAAACTCCAAATTGGGTTATTAAGAGTCAGATAAGACCGAAATGATTATCCAACAATAGGAATGGTGATTGTTGATGCAAAGTCCCAGCTCTGTTCATTTAGGCCATAGCCTCTTCACCCTTTCACCAAACCTTGCAGAACCATAATTTAAAACCAGAAGAACATCAAATACCATCTAATCCAACCTACTCATTTTACAAGACATTAGGAAGCTAGGATAAGGGAAGTGACTTTGCCCAGTGCCCATATATAAATGGCAAAGCTGCGGTTCAAACTCTGGTCTGTTGACTCCAAATCCTGCTGTGCTATTGTCTCCTTTAGATGATGAGAGCCCCATCATTTTTGCTAGCTGAAGCAGAGGAAATATATTATTAGCAATTTGCTGTCAATAGAAAATATACTGAAAGTTCAAATATTTAATCATTAAAAAAGTCCTTATCCTATAGTGACGATAAGGTCCTGAGTAAGTAGGTTGGGTGGCAGAGAAAGACTGAAGTACTTATGAAATTACTCCCTGAGGCAAACAGGGAAAGGCTTTGATGGGCATTAGTTCAACTTTATAGAGAATGGAATTCTATAGAGGTCAAAGGTAGCCCCACCATGCCTCATGCAACCTTTCTTCTTATAACTAACTCTTTCAGGGTATTATATTCTTTTATGGATATAGCCTGCCAGCTAAGGGTATACATACTCTAACTTTATCGGGTGTTACCTTTATCCAGGTTAATGGTTAAGTTCCATAAGAGAACTTGTCTTTTCCATTATTAATTGTCATATACTCTCCCAAATCTTATTTCATAATTACATAATTTCATAAATTTTATCCACTTCTCCTGAATACACTTATCTTTTTGCCAACAAAGGGCATTCTTCATATTACCAAACACCAACATTTCATGACATCATTTGGTGCTGAAATTGTTTACATAAATCACATCAGTGATTTTTTTTTTTTTTTTTTTTGGCTAAGGCAATTGGGGTTAAGTGACTTGGCCAGTTTCACACAACCAGGAAGTGTTAAGTGTCTAAGACCAGATCTGAATTCAAGGCCTGCTGACTTCAGGGCTGGTGCTTTATCCACTGTGCTATTTAACTGCCCCAATACTTCTATTTTCATGTATATCATTCACTATTAAAACAATATTGTAAGTGGAAAGAGTGCTGAACTAAGTGGTAGTTAAAATTCTGATTCTATCACTTCCTAGTCATGTGACCTTAAAAACATCTTTATATTTCAGAGCTTTAGTTTCTTCTTCTCTAAAATAATGAGATAATGGGAAATGGAGCCAAAATGCCAGAGTGAAGCCAAGAAGCTACTTAAGCTTTCTCAGTTTCCCTTGAAAACCACATGAAACCAAGTCTCTGAGCAAAATCTAATGGAATGATAGCACCCTCTAGTTCAAGATAGACTGGAAAAACTTCAAGAAAGGTCATTCTCACTGGGGTAAAAAGGGGCGTTCAGCTTAGCTCAGGCAGCATCTGGGAAAGCTAGTGAGATCATAATCCCAGCAGATCAGCAACTGAGACCATGGGTCCTGGCTTAGTAGTGGAGCAAATCAATGAGGCAGCTTCCAGCCCCAGCTCAGAAAGCAAATTCTTGGAAAACAGATTATTTCCTGGAAAGATCAGGCAAAACTACCCCCTGAAAACATAAAGTCAAGACTTAGAGCTATACAGGAAGCTTGGGACAGTGCCCCCTTTACCTTAGTGGCAGAACTCAAGCATAAAAGTAAAAAAAAAAAAAAACCTTGAACATAGATAGAAAGCTACTATGGTGCCAAAACATCAACTCAAAAAAGGACAAAATGTCCACAGAGAAAATCTCAAAGGTCTCAAGCCCAAAAAGACTTTTTAGAAGTACTCATAAAAGATTTTAAAAGGGAAATAAGAGAGGTAAAAGAAAAAATGAAAAAAAGAAATGAGAGGTATGCAAGAGAGAGTTAATAGCTTTGAAAAGATAAGCAGTTCCTTAAAAAATACAATTGACCAAAAAAATCCACTGAAGAAAAAAACCACTTTGAAAAGTCAAATTAAGCAAATGGAAAAAGAGACACAAAAAATAAATGAAGAAAATTACACATTAAAAAATAGAATGGGGCAAATGGAAGCTAATGATCCTATGAGACATCAAGAATCAGGCAAACAAATTAAAAAGATTAAAACAATGGAAAAAAATGTAAAATACCTCATTGCAAAAACAGTCAACCTAGAAAATAGATCCAGGAGAGACAATTTAAAAATCATTGGCCTACCTGAAGGCCATGACCAAAAGCAGAGCCTGAAGGCCATTCTTCAAGAGATCATCAAGAAAAACTGTTCTGATATACTAGAAACAAAGGGGGAAATAGTCATTGAAAATATCACTTCAAAGAGATCCCATGAGGAAAATCCCAAGTAACATTGCTTCCAAGCAATTTAAGTATCAAAGAGTAACAGTCAGGATTACCCAGGATCTGGCAGTGTCTACAATAAAGTATTGAAGGACCTGGAATACCATATTCTATATAAGATAAATTTCTATCTTATCCTTTAAAGAAGTATGAAGAGGAAGAGAAAAGAAAAGGGAGGGACTAGAAAAAAGGGAGAGTAGAAATACTAGGAGAAAGGGATAAGAGAAGGGGAAAGGTGATAGAAGTTAGGGCAGGTGGTAAAGTGGGTTAAAAACTGTTAGGTTCTTACTACGTGCTAATGAGATAATGAGATATTGGATTTTTACTAAGTGCTAAGTCGGGACAAAGTCGGGACTTGACAATTTTCTAGTTCTGGCCTTTCCTGGTAGTTTGACTTGTGAATTCCTGGGGAAGAGCTTGGGTGCTTGGGAGGAGAAGCTCATTGGTTGAAGTGGTTCTTCCCAGAAGCCCTTGAATTATCCTACACCCATTCTCTGGGAGGATAAAGAGGGCAGCTCAGGAGGAAAAAAAGTCAGTCTCTGCTTTAGACCAGGCTTGACGCGGCTCTCTGTAGGAAGAGTTAACGGCAACTGTCTGGAGACAATGGTTTTCTACAGGAAAAAGAATCTGTCTGAAAGATTTGAGTTGACACAGCAGATCTCCTCCCAGAAAGCGATCGGCAGCTTCTGGAGACAACAGCACGCTACAAAAAACAACACACTATTAAGGATAATCAGGGTGTAAAGAGAAATAAAGATATATACAGAAGAGAAAATAGGAAGGAGGAAAATACAGAGCTGATAATCATAATTATGAATGTAAATTGGATGAACTCTCCCATAAAATGGAAGCAAATAGCAGAGTGGGTTAAAAAACAGAATCTGGGGCAGCTAGGTGGCATAGTGGACAGAGCACCAGCCTTGAATTCAGGAGGACCCGAGTTTAAATCTGGTCTCAAACACTTAACACTTCCTAGCTGTGTGACCCTGGGTAAGTCACTTAACCCCAGCCTCAGGAAAAAAAAAACAAAAACAAACAAACAAACAAACAAAAAAAAAAAAAAAAAACAGAATCCTACAATATGTTGTTTACAAGAAATACATTTGAAACAGAGAGACACAGAAAATAAAGGTAAAAGGCTGGAGTAGAAGTTATTATGCTTCAGCTAAAGCACAAAAAATCAGGGATAGCAATTCTGATCTCGGATAAAGCAAAAATAAAAATAGATCTAATTAAAACTAATAAGGAAGGAAAGTACATATTGATAAAGGGTACCATAAACAATGAAATGCTAACTATACTAAATGAACCAAGTGATAAAGCAATCAAATTTCTAGAGATTTTAGTCAGTTACAGGAAGAAATAGATAGCAAAATAATACTAGTAGGGGACCTCAACCTTCCTCTCTCAGAATCAGGCAATGTAATATTCTTGCCAAAATGTAATGTTCTCTTATTGGGTTTTCTTGGGGTCTCTGGGAGCAGCCTTCGTTTCAGTTCAGTAATCACCACACAAGTAGCCAGGGGTTAAAGTCCAAATCCTTTACTGTTTCCTTGCTTGGGGTCAGGGCCAGCTTTCTTGAGGTACTCCAGAATGTGTCTTGGTTTCTGTGAGAAGGCAGGAGGACCACCATCACGATCTCTGTCTTTCCTAGTTCTGAGAGCTTAAGCTCCTGCTACCAGTCCTTTGTCTTCTCTGCTTCTGAATGAACCTAGGGGAGTTTGTCCCAGCTTATATGCTCTCTCATCATAGGTGTGAATCTTGTATAACTATATTAAGTACTAAGTACATGTACTGAACTAGAGAACTTATTAAGCACCATGCTAAACAACCATTGTCTTTATCAATCCTTTGTTCCAAGTTCAGAGTTCTGGCTCATAACAAGGCAAATCAAAATAAACAAGAAAAAAAAAAAAAAAATAGGGAGGTTAATATAACCCTAGAAAACCCAGACATAATAGACTTCAGGAGAAAACTGAATAGGGACAGAAAGTAACATACTTTTTTCTCGGCAGTACGTGGCACCTACACAAAAATTGGACATGTATTAAGGCATTAAAAACTTTACAATCAAATGCAGAAAGACAGAAATAATAAATGTTTCCTTTCCAGACCATGAAGCAATAAAAATTATATTCAATAAAGGGCTAGTAAAAATAGAATAAAAACCAATTGGAAATTAAATAATATAATTCTAAAGAATGAATGAATCAAATAACAAGTCATAAAAACAATCCATCCAAGAGAATGACAATAATGAGACACCTTACCAAAACCTATGTGATATAAGCAAATCAGTTCTTAGGGGAAATTTCTTATCTCTAAATAGTTCCATGAATAAAATAAAGAGGAGATCAGTGAAATAGGCATCCAACTAAAAAAGCTAGAAAAAGAATAAATTTTAAAACCTCAATTAAATGCCAAATTAGAAATTCTGAAATTCAAAGGAGAGATTAATAAAATTGAAACACAAAAACTATTGACCTAATTAATATAACTAAGAGTTGGTTTTATGAAAACAACAACAACAACAGCAAAATAGATAAACTTTTGGCTAATTTAATTAGAAAAAGGAAAGGAAAAACAAAACAAAACTAAGTTAGCAGCATCAAAAATGAAAAGACATGAACTTAGCATCAGTGAAAAAAAAAGTTAAAGCAATAATTAAGAGCTATTTTGCACAACTTTTTGCCAGCAAGTCTGACAATCTAATTGAAATGGATGCCATTTGCCAAAATCTAAATTGCTCAGATTAACAGAAAAGTAAATAAGTTACTTAAATAGCCCCATTCTAGAAAAAAAAAAAAAAAGTTGAATAAGCTACAAATGAACTCCCTAAGAAAAATTCTCCATGGCCTGAAATAAAATAAATAGATGTCAGTTATCAGCATTTCTATATATTACTCATAAAGCCCAGCAGCAAGAGATAGAAATTCCATTTAAAATAACTGTAGCCAAAATAAAATATTTGTGTGCCAAGACAAACCTAGGAACAACATGCACACAATTACAGAGCACTTCTCATACAAATAAAGTCAGATCTAAACAATTGGAAACATATCAATTGCTCATGAGTAAGCCAAGCTAATATAATAAAACTTACAATTCTATCTAAATTAGTCTACTCATTCAGTGCCATGCCAATCAAACTGCCAAAAAATTATTTTATAGAGCTAGAAAAAAAAATACCAAAATTCATCTGGGAAAATAAGAGGTCAAGAATATCAAAGGAATTAATGGGGAAAAAAAAGGATGGTGGCATAGCAGTACCAGACTTAAAACTATATTATATCATCAAAACCATTTAATCATTTAGTACTGGCTAAGAAATTGAATGGTGGACCAGTAGAATTGGTTAGACACAGATGATACAATAGTCAATGTCAATAGTAATATAGTATTTGATAAATCCCCAAACTCCAGCTTCTGGGATAAGAACTCACTATTTCACAAAAATTACTGAGAAAACTTGAAAACAATATGTCAGAAACTCAGCATAGACCATACTAAAATAAGGTCAAAATGGGTACGTGACTTGGACATAAAGGTCTCATTTCTAAAATATATAAAGCACTGTGTCAAATTTATAAGAATTGATAACTGGTCAAAAGATATGAACAATTTTTAGATGATGAAATTAAAGGCATCTATAATCAAATGAAAAAATGCTCTAAATCACTATTGATTAGAGAAATAGAAATTAACACAACTCTACCTCACATTTCTCATATTGGCTAAAATGACAGGAAAAATACTCATAAATGTTGAAGGGGATGTGGGAAAACTGAGACAGCAGTGCATTGTTAGTAGAGTTGTGAAATGATCCAATTATTCTGGAGAACAATTTTTAATTGTTCCCAAAGGGCATACCGTTTTACCCAGCAGAACTACTATTTATTCTGTATTTGAAGGAAATTACAAAAGGAGGGGAAAGAACCCATATATGCAAAACCGTGTGTAACACTTCTTTTTGTGGTAGCAGAGAACTGGAAAATGAATAGATGCCCATCTATTGGGGAATGGCTGGATAATTTGTGGCATATAAAAATAGTAAAATATTATTGTTGTATAAAAAATGAACAAACTGATTTTAGCAAGGCCTGGAAAGATTTATAAGAATTGATGATGAGTAAAATAAGCAGAATCAGAATTACGTTGTATACAGTACATGTGATGATCAAATATGAAAGACTTGGTTCTTCTCAGTGATTCAGTGATCAAAGGCAACCCAATAAAACTTTGGATAGAAAATGTTATCTGCATTTAGAAAATGGAGGTTGAATAAAAATCAACATATGCTATGTTCACTTCTTTTTTTCTGTTTTTTTTTTCCTTTTGTTCTGATTTTTCTCTGTCAACAAAATTCATAAAAAAGGAGAGAGAACAATGGTATGGAGAAAGAATCATGAAAAATTTCATCTACAGAATGGACTTAACAAAGAAGGATTAAAAAATATTTGGATTTAGAGAAGAGGGAGTTCATATCACATGGCCACAATTTTCTCAGTAAAAATTTTAATTTTTTTAAAGGAAAGGGAATAAAAAATTTACATTTAGTCTTCCAGAGTATATAAAGCACTTTACATGTACTAACTCATTTCTAAAATATGAATTATAATAGTGCCTCTATCTATTTGTGAAGAACAAATGAAATAGTATTTACATAGTACTTTGCAAACCTTAAAATAATATACAAATAGTACTGTTTTATGATTGTTAGTAGCATCATTATTATCATTATCATTATTGTTTTAAATGCTGATGTCCTCAACTAAAAGGATGGAGGAGTGAGAATTGTGGAAAACTTGAAGAGAAATTTGAAAGAAGTTCTATGGGTTATGGAATAGAGAATGGAACTAGGAAAGAGAGAAAAAAAAAAAGATGTTGCACTGAGGGTTTAGTTGAAGTTAGAAAATATAAAATTTGTAGTACAGCATAAAAGGATATTAAGAAAAAAACACCTTCCTAATGTCTCTAGAAATATCAAGAAATATTTCACTAGTTTACAGAGACATTATCCAATCTTATCTCTATGGGAAAGCAGATAGGACAAATGTCCTTTCTTAGAGAATTAGATTAAGAGTAATAATCAAATCATTGAACAAGAAATAATTCTTATATCATTACCTTACCTAATTCTGAAATGACTGAATTGTTGACTCTCTTAAGGTCAATTTTTTCTTCCCCAATCACTGAATTGATGAAGCAACTATAATCCACCCTTCTCCATTCAGAAAAAAATGATATTGATTACAGGGAAGAAACAAGGGAATACTTATGAACATGATTATCATCTCTTGATTTCTCATAAAATCATTAGCTTTCCAATAAATTGGGAAAACATTTTTACATCCAAAGGATCTGATAAAGGTCTCATTTTTTAAATATATAGAGAATTGACTCAAATTTATAATAGTTTAAGGCATTCTCCAATTGATAAATGGTCAAAGGAGTTGAACAAACAATTTTCAGATGAAGAAATTGAAACTATTTGTAGTCATATTAAAAAGTGCTCCAAATCACTATTGATAGAGAAATGCAAATCAAGACAATTCTGAGATATCACTACACACCTGTCAGATTGGCTAAGATAACAGGAAAAGATATGACCAGCGTTTGGAGGGGATGTGGAAAACTGACACTGATACATTGTTGGTGGAACTGTGAATGGATTCAACCATTCTGGAGAGTAGTTTGGAACTATGTTCAAAAAAGCTAACAAACTATGCATACTCTTTAATCCAGCAGTGTTTCTATTGGGATTATATGCCAAAGAGATCTTAAAGGAGGGAAAAGGACCCACATGTGCAAAAATTTTTGTGAAGCCCTTTTCATAGTGGATAGAAACTGGAAACATTGGATGCCCATCAATTGGAGAATGGAGGAATAAGTTATGGTATATGAAGTTATGGAATATTATTGTTCTGTAAGAAACAACCAGCAGGATGATTTCAGAAAGGCCTGGAGAGATCTACATGAACTGATGCAAAGTGAAATGAGCAGAACAAGGAGATCATTATTCATGGCAACAAAAAGACTATCTAATGATCAATTCTGATGGACATGGCTCTCTACAACATTCAGATGATTTAGACCCGTTCTACCTGTGCAGTAATGAAAAGAACCATCTACAACCAGAGAACCATCGGAACAGAGAGTGGAACACAGCATAACATCCTCACTTTCTCTGTTATTATTTGCTTGCATTTTGTTTCTTTTTTAAGGTTGTTTTTTTTTCTTCCTTCTTGATCTGATTTTTCTTGCACAACTGGATGGCTGTGTGAATATGTATAAATGTATTGGATCTGGCTTGTATTTAGGCATATTTGGCATGTATTGGACTTCCTGCTGGGTGGGGGAGGGGATGGGAGGAAGAAAGGGAAAATTTGAGGCAGTGGGCTATACAGGGGTCAATGTTGGGAAAATTGCCCATGCCTATGCTTTGTGAATAAAAAGCTTAATTTTAAAAGCCATTAGCTTCCATTTGCTCAATTCTACTCTTTGAGGAATCATTTTCCTTTGTGAACTTTTGTACCTCCTTTCTCAATTGGCCAATTTTGCTTCCTCATTAACTTTTTGCATTTCCTTTTGTACCACTTTCAATTCTTTTCCTAATTTTTCCTTTATGAAAATCTCTTTTAAGATCTTCCATGGCCTGAATCCATTTCTTATTTTTCTTGGAGGTTTTGGGTGTATGAGGTTTGACTTTATTATCTTCTAAATGTGTGTTTTGATCTTACTTGTCACCACAATATCATTCAATGGTCAGAAACTTTTTTTGTTGTCTGCTCATTTTCCTAACTTATTACTTGGTTTTTAACTCTTTGTTAAAGTGGGGCTTTGTTTACAGGGTGGAGAGTATACTGTCTCAAGCTTTAGAGGTTTTCTGCAGTTGTTTACAGAGATCCTTCAAGGAACCTAATCTCAGAACTCTTTTCTACCTGGAAGCTGTTAGAATTGTTCCTGCCTCCCTATAATTATTAAAAGTGTCCCTACCCCACCGTAGCTGTAAGATCTAGTATACTGAATCAACAGCGTTATGCTTTCCTGGTGCTCAGGCTCTGGAATTGGGGCCAGGGTTGTGCTGGAGTGGCCCCACTGGGACTGTACTGGGACTACACACCAGACTCTACCCTGTTGCCACAGACCCTCTCCACTGACTTTGAATCCTCTCTGATGTTCCCAGTCAAGAGGTCCAGAAGCCTCTAGCTCTACTGCTCATTCAGAGATCTTCTCTCACTGACACTGGGATCCAGATGAGGGTGGGCCCAGGACTAAGGCAAGTCAGGGCTGACACTGATGCTGGGGCTGTGCTGATGTAGTCTGTTATGAGCTAGGTTCCCAACCTAGTTCCACAGACCTTTTCTGCTGACCTTCCAGGTTCTCTTTGGTGTCTCTGAGCTGAGAGGTCTGGAAGCCACCAGTTGTCCCTGATTCAGAGGTTGAGCTGGGGCCAGGGTGCAATGGAGCAGCCTGCACAGGGACTGCACAGTGGATTCCTTCCCTTTTGTCACAGACCTTGTCTACTGATTTTCTAAATTTTTTTCCACTGGAAAATGATGCAGTACATCTTTTGGGGTGTTCTGACACTCTAAATTTTACTTAGAATCATTATTTAAAGGAATTTGAAGCAGTTTGGGGAAGAAGTTGAGTGAGTTCCTACCTTTAGTCTCCATCTTGGATCTGCCTCACCTTCTAGAGTTTTGTGAATAAAAATATGTAGAAGCATAAGAAAAAAGAAGTCCATAATTAATGAAAATTTATTAGTGTACAGGGCTTCCAAAGATCCTTGAGGAAGGAAAAGAGTTGAAAGAGGAGAAAGAGTTTGAAGGGCATCAGAAATAAAAAAGAAGGGAAAAGGAAGATGAAAGAAGGGAATGTAGAATTTTGGAGTTCTTTACTTCTAATCTATCAAAAACTGAAATAAACAGAGATTGGGAGAAAACCAAACTTTCCTAGTACAAAGCACTACTTATCTTCCAGTCACCAAAGTCTGCAACTTTGTTTTCATCCTCACAACAACCCTATATATCTAATCTCATTTGCTAAATGTTGTTACTTTTACCTTTACAACATCATTTGGATTTGTTCTTCTCTCCGCTTATACAGACACAATACTATTTCAGAAATTCATCACCTCCCACATCTATTATTGCATCAGCTTCTAATTCATTTCCTTACTGCTAGTCTATTCTCATTCCAATCCATTCACTAATTGTATTACCAAAGGGATTTTTCTCAATTTTGACCATCATACTAAACAAATTCTGGTAGTTCCCTTTATTTCCAGGACTTTTTCTTTGCATTTAAAACTCTTCATAACTTAACCCATTCCACCCTTTGCATACATCTTCCACTTTCCTCCCCTCCAAATATTCTGTGATTCAACTACATCAATCTTATTATTCCTAGCATATGTTGGGGAATTCTCTGCACCTCCTGAGAGATGAATACTTGTCAACAGCAAACCCTGGGCAAAATATAGGAGGTCAAACTGAAAATGAAGAGATATTTTATTATACTAAAAAATCTTCTCTACTTGATAGCCAATTAATATTTTTAGGGTACACCTATGATTTCAGACCCACAGCAGCATTGTTCAGCCACTTAGGAAAGTAATGCATTTTACAGGAGTCAAAAAAGAATCAATCAAGGGGAAAAGGAGAGTATTTAAAATTGAGGGGGCAAGACATTATCAGAATAATAAAAAAAAGGAGAAAAAGGCCAAATACTTTTATATCTGTGAAAGAAGTCCTTTTAGATAAAAGTACATCATCTTGTCTAAGTGTAGGAAGTACTTATAATAGTAAATGAGACCATGGACTTTACCACCTTCTTTCATAGGGGTTGGATAGTTTCTAATATTAGGCCACCAAGTGGTTAGGGAATTTCTACATTGTTAGTCTATCAAGTTGCCACAGGATAATTGTGGTTCCTATTTTTCCCTACCCACACACATGCCATTGTTTCTAGTTTTTAGTACCTTTGCCTTTACTGTTTCCTGTTGCTGTTGCTCTTACTCCAGTAAGAAAAGCATTTCCAAACGTTACATTATTACATTACATGGATGATATCTTGGGGTGTGCACCTGAGGAGCAAATGTAGAAGCATGCCTACAAAAGACCATAGAAACACTAAGGAACTACAAATTGCACATAGCTCCAGAAAAAATTCATTCACGCTCCTTTTCAATATTTAGGATATGAAGTGTATCCTAAGGTGCTTACGAGAAGTTGAATACCTTAAAAGACTTTCAGAAATGGCTCAGGAGACAAACCAGACCCCAGGACCCATGCTGTGTAACACAGATGTAGCTTTTATGGAAATCCTAGAACAACTGGCATGTGTTCACTTTGTTACAGAGAATATCTTCAATGGCAGCAGAACAGTGGGCAGAATGAGCCAAATGGGATCAGCTAATGGTTCTAACAGTCCTATCTCAGATTCTGTATCAGTTCAAAGAGCAGAAACTAGTTTAAATAACAGTGAAGGTGCTGCTGGCAGCACATCTGAAAAATTAAGAAATGTGCCTGTGACCACTTTGCCTGTAACACAGCAAAGGAAAGAAATGAGCATTTCAAGAGAGGTCAAACAATGCAATACCCTCTCAGTCAAAGAGGTCAGAGAACAACAACTGCCTCTCAGTTTTCTTGTATCATCCTCTCACACAAGGAGATCCATTCTGCAGGTCTGGGTTGGATCTCCAGCAGCCACTCTCAGGTGGTTCCTGTATGTCAACAGTTCTAAACAAGACAAATGAATTAGGATGTGGAAGGTCTTGCATCGCAGTCAATCACCAGATCAATAACATTTTAAATGTGCCACATACTGTGCTAAGTGGTGGGGATATAATTAGAGGCAAAAGACAGTTCCTGTCTTCAAGGAGCTCAAAAATCATTAGGTTAGGGGAAGACAATATGCAAAATATGTAAAAAGCAAGCTATATATAGGGTTAGTATAAAATAGTTTCAAAAGAGAACGGATTAAAATTAAGACAGATTGGGAAAAGGCTTCCTGTGAAGAAAAAAAAAGGGGGGAAGGAGGAGTTGAAGTGAGACTTAAAGGAAGGCACAATAATAGTCAGTAGATAGAGATGAAAAGGGAGAGCATTCCAGGCAAAGGAGACATCCAGAAAAAATGTGAGTGAATGGGCTTTTGAGCCGTGCTGATAGGCTTTAGTTCAAAAACTTCTAAACGAAATCTACCATCTCTCTGTACAGCACATTTCCATCTGCTAGGAAGTTTTTTTTTGTTTTGTTTTGTTTTTTTAACCACTGACAAATTTAAATTCCCCTTTCAGAACTTCACCTGTCACCTTTTCCAAGAAAAACCAATCTAAATTCCTTTGGTATGTCCTGCAAATATGTGAATACAACTTTTATCTCTCCTCTACTCCCCTCTTTTTGTCAATCTTCTTTTATCTGGGTTAAACATTCACAAAGCTCCTTCTTAACTAAGCTCTCATATACAAAAGACCTCCCACTATTTCCTCTTCTACCCTTACAGGAACTGTTGACTTCCTAGTTCTATGGTCCTAAGTCTACTTAAAAATAAAACTGATATCCTCCAAAGCACATTTATCTAGGCTTCCCCTTCCACAAGAAATACATGCAACAATCCATACAAAAAACTCATGTTGCAGATGTGTTCACATTTTCTAAACTAACTACTTTTTGTTATTGTTTTCAAATTACTTTTGTTTACAAATATAACCCAACTCCTTTTCCTCCATAGGGAGCCATGTCTTGGAAGAAAGAATGCAAAGGAGAGGGGAAAGAGCAGTTCCATAAAATTAACCAATGAAGTCTCACAGTAAGTGCTATGTTTCACATCCATAGTAACCTTCTGCAAAGAAGGGAGAGAGATGCAATTCCTGTAATCTTCTTTGGAACTAAATTCAATGGTTTCTTTTTCTTTCTTTTTTTTTTTTTCTTTCAGGTTATACATGTCCTTTTTTTTAATTTTTTATTTAACACATATACCTCAACACTTTCTTTAGGCATTTTGATCACATTTAGGTGTTCAAATGTTTAGCACATTTGAAATAGTGCTGCTTAGAAGGATTAAAAAAAATTTTTTAAAGGTTAAATCTAACCATAAAAATTCAAAACAGGGAATGTTATCTGTCTGGTTTGGGGGAAGACAAAAGTTGAAAAGGAAGTCATTTATTAATGGCTTGAGGACCAGTAAATCTCATTATAAAAAGAATGGTTGATAAAAAAACATTCCTTCCTTGGTGAGCACCCTCCTTGTAGGTGGACCTTTTGGTGAGTAGGTATGTAATCTAAACATAAATTAACTAATAATTTAGTAGCTTTACTACTACCTTTAGAACTGGTTTTTAAAAAAAAAAGAAAGAAAGAAAGAAAAAGAAAGTCTTCCAATAAAAGAGATTTTAGTTAGGGTTTGAAGGAAGAAATGAGTTCCAGAAACTGGGAAGTCAGTGAAAATATTTGTCTGGAGATAGAGTGTCCAATTTGAGAAACAGAAAGGAGGCCAATGCCACTAATTCTAAGAGCTTAGGGGAGTAGAGCATTAGGGAAAAGATTAGGATGTAAAGAAGTTGGAAAGGTGAGGGCTGGGAAGTGGGACAAGTTATGAAGAACTCTGAACACCAAACATTAGATTTTATATTTGATCCTGGAGGTGACAGGGAAGGGGTAGATATACTTATTAAGTAGAAGGGGTTAAGGGAGGTGTGATATGGTCTTTTTTGTGCTTTTTTTGAATATCATTTTGACAGCTGAATGAAGGATAACATATAATGGGAAAGGACCAAAGTCCAAGAGACCAACAAACAGGAGATGACAATCCAGGCCTGAAGTAATGAAACCCTGGAGAGTATCTGAGGAGAGAAGTAAATAAGAGGTGTTGCCATGGTAACATCAACAGCCCTTGACAACAATTTCCATGGGTAACTAGGAGAATGGATGGTGATGCTCTTTATTAGTCATAGGGAAGTTGAGGAGTAGAGAGGAAGAGTTGGGGAACAGATGAGTTCAGTTTTGAATATGTTGATGAGTTTAAGATACCTACAAAGGCATCCAGTTCAAAGTATCCCATAGGAGCTATACCCAAAGAATTATCAAACTGTGCAAATACTTTGATCCAGCAGTGTTTCTACTTGGCCTGTATCTCAAAAAGAACATACAAATTTCCATTATCATTAAGAAAAGTTTGTAAATTTGTTAGAGATAGTATGGTATAGTGAATAAAACATTGTATTTCTAAGAGGACAAACTTCAGTTTTGCTATTTACTGCCTTTATAACTTTGAGGAAGTCATTTAGCCACTTTGGGACTCTCAGTTTCCTAACTTGAAAAATAGGGAGATTGGTCTGGCCCTAAAGAAGGTCTCTCAACTCTAAACATATAACCCCATAAATATCTATATCTATATCTATATATCTATATATATATATACATAGACAAAAATATACAGATAGAAGCTATTATTATATGTATATTCCAGGAATCTGGAGTTGGGATGGGTGAGGAAAACTTCAACCAAAAATTCTAAACCAAATAACCTCGTTAATAAAAACAAGATTTTTGTTTGATTAGGACACCTGATCCCTAATGGCTGCTGATTGAATCCTTTTCTTAACAAATTTTAGACTGCAAATAATTCTTCTTATTGCTCTTCCCCCAATGTCTCTTATCCCCTGGTGATATAAATGAAGCATTTGCTTTACAAGCTGATGTTGCAGAGGAAAGCTCATAGCCATGAAATAATACATTATTGTTCAGTCAGCTCCACATCTCGCCATTTTTCTCAGCATAGATACTTGGCTTGGCATTTCCTTCTCCAGCTCATTTTCCAGATGAGGAAGCTCAGGCAAAGAGAGTTAAGTGACGTGTCCAAGGTCATGGGGCTGGTGCATGCCTGAGATAGGATTTGACCTCAGGAGAAATTAAATTTCCGATTTTTAGTCCCAGCGCTCTACGTGCGCACGGCACGACGTGGCAGACTTAGCCCTTCTGGCAACTCTGTCAGCGACCACCGGCGTGACTTCTCGGGACTGCCCTGTCCTTCTCTGTAAAATGAGGGGCTTCAGGGAAAGCGCGACGGATTTGGGGGCATAAACTCAAAGCTTTAGAGATGGGAGGGACCTCGAGGTCACCCAGTCCAACCTCTTCATCACAAGACCTGGTATTAATCCGGGCTTTGCCACTTCTAAAACTCCGTGGTCCTCAGACACAGCGCTTCAAATTCTGTGGTCTCATTTTCGTTTTTAGTCACGTTGGAGGACTAAACTAGAAGGAGCTTTCTACCTACAATTCCAGTCTAGGCTCTTAGGACAGTTCCTGAATTCTACCTTTCCGCCCTCAGGTTTCGGACCACTTGGTACAGTCCAGTTGTGCTCCACCCCATCTCTCTACAGACATGGCCTGGGCGGGGTTGGGCCTCACATCACGTGGGTGGGACTAGCTCACGGGTGTCTGAGCCTCTGTGGCTCCTCCCTTGTCCCACGCCGGGGGCTGCTGCGTAGGCGCGTCCTGGGAGACTGGCTTTACACCTGGTGCTTGTGGTGACTTTGCATGTTTCGATTCCGGTGCAGGTACTGAGTTTTGTAGATCAGAGACGAACGAAGTAACCCCAAAGGCTTGCAGAGACTCGAGGCCTGTGGATCTGCGTGAGTAACTCCCCCGAAAACAGTAGGAGGGGGTGGGGTTTAAAGGAGACGATACTAAGGACTTAGATCGCTAAGGAGCCGGGCAGGTAAGAATGGCGTGGTCTGCGTACCTGGAACTCAGCAATATGCCGGGCTTCTCGCTCAAGCTCGGCCTCCTTTGGGTGACCATGGTCACACACCCTCTCCATCTTGACCTCCTCCTCTCTCCTCTCCCACGGGATTGTGGAAGAGCCCGAGAAGAGGAGCCCCCTAGGAACTCGACCTCCAGCCCTTCCTGCATGGAGCGGGCCCTCGGCCCAATAAGTGACCGGTGGGTGGAAAGGCGATGATCTTTTCTCTACCCCCTCGTTTGCTCCGCCCTAGTGGAATCAATAACTGGTAGAGTTTTCCTGCTCCTCTAAAGTAAATGGATTGCCTTAGATCTTTTAAGCACGTCCATTCTATGAGTCTGTTTCTGTGAAATCTACTCCTTCCCAGCTCGGACCTCGGAATGTATTTGTATTCCTAGAAGGGTATTGAGAATGGGAGTGATAATTCTATTGGGAGGGATGGAGTGACTGACACCTTTGTGGATTTATAAACTGTGGGGAAAGATAAACAAATCCTACCGGTGTTTAAAAGTTTGGAACTCTCATTACTCATGGTCCTTTTGTAGAGTCCAAAATGGGGGAAAGGGTACTGGATTGTAGGTAGGTGTTAGGATCATTAAAATCAATTTCTGTTTTCAGCCACTTACTACTTCCGAGCTTGGACAAGACACTTCCTTTTCCTAAATCTCAGTTTCCTTGCCAGTAAAGAGAGAGGATCCCACTAAAATTTACATGATCAGAATCTCCCTCAGTTTTGATTCCAGTACAGTTTAACAAAGAAGCACCTACTATGCATGAGGCCTTGTAGCAGATATCTTGCAAAGACGAAAGAATGGCTCAGATCATGCCCACATTCTTCATAGATTCTACTTTTTGGGAAAGTGATCCATCCATACTTAAATGTTTTGGGGTCAAATGGGTCACATAAAAAAATCACAATAGTGATTAGTAAATGCTTGCTGAATGAATTCTGATGAATAATAATTTGTATTTTAAGCTTTTCAAGTCAGTCATTTCACAAGCATTTTTAAAGCACTATATTAAGGTATACAGCTATGTGGTCCAGTGGATACAACACTGGATTTAGAGTTCAGATGTTGCCTCAGAAAACAACAAAATGGGGTGCTGAAGAATTGGACACTATGAAATAAATGGTGTTGAGCTTTAGAAATACAGAAAGACAAATGAAAAATGTCCCTATTAGGTTATAATAATGTACTTTCTACTTAGTAGCCTCCTGAGGGAGAATAGTCTACCCATTTTACAGACTCAGCCAGTGTCTTGAATGGTATTGAACTCAGATTAATTTCAAGGCCAGACTACTTTCTACTATTAGATTGCTTTAGCATATCTCAGGGAGCCAGCCACTTAGGCAAACCTCCCTTAAACCTGAGGTATACTCAAGAAGTGATAAGGGTTGAATAAATCCATATCTGAAGAACCATGCTGTAATAGGCAAGTGTTCTTGACAGATACTTAACATGAGCTTTCTAAACTTTTTATAAGTTAATTTTAAAGTGTGGCTTAAGATTTCTAATAATACTAGAGGGAATATGGCATAAAATGACTTAATCTAAATGGTAAAATGACGGACCTTCCTTCCAGTCGTTGGGATGAGATGATGGGAATGCTATGTGTTTTGGATTAAAATATTGAAGCCATAAAATCTAGGATTAGAAAGAGGCCCATGAAGATGGAATGTATTCTTATTATTTCTTAGTGCAAACATTAAACTGCTAAATAGATTCACAGGCTCATCAAAAGCTAAAAAGGTTACTTTTAATAGCAAAATAGACAATCCCTTTTCATCAATCAGCCAATTGATCAATAATATTAATGAAACACTGTGTTCAAACTCTTAATGCTTGCTCAGACTATAAAGGGCAGCTAGATAGCACTGTGGATGGAGTCAAAGTCAAGAATATTCATCTTCTATCTTCCCGACTTCTAATCTAATCTCAAACTGTAATCTAACCTGTGTGACCTTGGGCAACTAATTTTACTCTTTGCCTCAGTTCCTTGTCTATAAAATGAGTTGGAGAAGGAAATGGCAAACCATTTCAGTGTCTTTGTCAAGAAAATCTCAAATGGGATCACAAAGAGGAAGGAGCAACATAACAGACTGTGACCCTTGCTTTTTGACTTTATTTTCCTCTCTTCTGGATCATTCCTCCTGCCCAGAGAACATTTCTTATAACAATTTTTAAAAATTAGGAAGAAGAGGGGGATAGAAAATTAAGCAGTCTCATTATAGACAGTGTTCATAGCTTTTCTTTGTGATCAAACTTGGTCTTTGTAATTTTGCAACATTCATTTTTAGTTATTTTCTGGTTGATGATCTTTCAGTTTATAGTGTTATATTGTGTATATTTATAGATTAGTTTAAAATCACACATTTAATCTCAATTATTCAATAGAAAATATGAGCCAGACATTTTGCAAGAAGCTGAGGATAAACTAAAAGGAAAAACTAGAAATTGAAAGGAAAAAAAAATACTCCCTTCTTTTAAAAAGCTTGCAACTTATTGAGGAGAATAAATAGAAAGTTTAAATACAGAATTTAAAAAAAAAAAAAAAAAAAAAAGCAATTTCTAGGGTCAAGTTACTAACAATCCAAAGAGGGAAATATGGACAGATTATAAATTAATCTGAGTTTTGAAGGAATCTGGAGATTGTAAGGGAGGACTAAGAAAAGGAAGTGCATTCTAACTTTGGAGGATGGATGAGAAAGGAGAAAATCATGTAGATGATTTTGACTGAGTGACCTTTTGAGTTTAAATTGGTTTAAGAGGCTGAAAATAGATAAGTATACCAATGTAACTAATTAACTAGGAAAACACATAGAGTTCCCAGATAGAAAGTTATTAGTAGGAAATCACAAGAATAGTAAATAGTGCTGTTGGGGAGTTAATAGACTTTTCAGTAGTAGTTGAAGTAAGGATTTGCTTAAAAAGTAGAGACAATATAGTGTCACGGTAAATATAGAGTGATGGACCAAAAGTCAGGAATTTTTGTGGTTCAGTCAACTCTTTGTGACCCCATTTGGGGCTTTCTAGGCAAAGATATTGAAGTGATTTACTGTTTTCCTTCTCCAGGTTATTTTATGGATGAAGAGCTGAGGCAAAGAGTAAAATTATATCCCTAGAGTTGTATAGCTAGTAGGCATTAGAAGCTGGATTTTAATTTATTTTCGGCAAGCCAGATGCACGATCCCCTGTGCCACCTAGCTGCTTAAGCTTAGATCAGGGGATATTAAAATTGAATGTGTGAACTTTTTTCCTTTTAATTTTCAATAACAGCATAATTATTTTATAATTCTATGTTTAGAGTTTACAAACATCCCAAGAAAGTTCAAAAGTTTCACTAAACTGCACACATTCTCATTACTTATGATCTTTTGATTGCCACCTTTAATATAATTTTCTCAATCCTCATCTTCCTTGACCTTCTTTTAAGCTTTGACACTGTTAATTATCCTCCTGTCCTTGATAGTCTTAAGTTTTCCTGATACTTGATACTTTCTTCACTTTTGTTCTCTATTTCAATCTCCTTTTCTAGATCTTCATCCTTTTCACCATAACCTGCTAACTTTGGTTGCATCCCAAAGTTTCTCCCTCCTTCCCTTATGCTATTACTCTTATTGAACTTCATGGATTCAATCATTACCTCTTTATGGATAAGTCTATCCAACCCTGACCTCTCCTGATTTCCATTCTCTGATGTCCAACTGTTTATTAGACATCTTGAACAAAATGTCCTGTAGACTCAACACATCCACCATCCTTGGAGTTACTGAGGATTGCATCCTGGGTATTATCCTTAGCTCTTCACTGGTACTCCCTAACACTCCCACCCACCCCAAGGCAATTCGTTGTTATTTCCTATAGATTTTACCTTCACAACATCTGTCCTGAAACTCTTATTGTTTGGTGCATATGGGTTATAACTGGACTATTATAGTTACTTTTTGTTTGGTTTCCTTGACTCAAGTCTTTCCCCTCTCTAGACAGCTACCAGAGTGGTACTTCTGAAACAAAATTCTCTTTCCCTCCCCCATCTTCTTTTTCTGTTGCTCACTTTCTCTCCTTTTTCTCTGACTCTCATACATATACACACAAACCTGCTGCTTCTCTGTAAATTTCAATGGTTCTTTCCTTATTATGTCTAGGATCAGATATAAAATCCTGTGTGACTTTTAAAACTCTTAATATCACAGCTTTCTCCAGTTCCACTTTCCAGACTTGTTTTACTTTGCTTCTCTCCACGTACTCTACTATCAAAAGACATCGGCCTTTTTGTAGGAACAAGCTATTTCATCTCTAAACTTAATGCATTTTCATTGGCTGGTCTATGTCTGGAATACTCTCTCACATACCAGCTTTTTGGCTCTCTGAATTCTTTTAAGACTCAGTTCAAGTCCATTTTCCCGAAATTTTTCCTTGTTTCTTTTATCCCATTCTCTTTGAGGCTATTCCCAGTTATTTTGTATATTTCTTGTCACATAGGTGTTTTCTTCCCATTAAATTATGAGCTTTTTGAAAGCAGGAATTATTTTTGCCTTTTAAAAAAATATATATTAGCATCTGCTAGGTGATACAATAAATCGAGTCTTGGACTTGGAGTGAGGAAGGTCTGAATTCAATTCTCCCTTAGATATTTAGTAAATATGTGAACCTAGCAACTCAGCCTTTCAGCTTTAGTTTCTTTATCTAAAATAGGGATGGTACAGTATCTATTTCACAGGACTGTAAAGATAACATGAGAACATATATGACTTTGCAAACCTTAAAGTAATAAATGCTAGCTGTTATTGTTGTTGTATCCCTACCACTTTACACAATGTTTGGCACATAAGAAACACATGCTTGTTTCCTTCCTTCTTTTACCAGCCTTTGCCAAAAATTCATAGAATCATGGCAAGAACTTCAAAAAATTTAATAGTAAACTTCTTGAAGCCAAGAAATGTTTGAATTCTACATTTTTATCTTTAGTATTTAATGCTTGTTGATTTATTGGACCTTCGATTAAAGATCATCTTTTTTTTTTTTTTAATTATAAATTTTTTTGACAGTATAGATGCATGAGTAATTTTTTTTTTTTATAACATTATCCCTTGTATTCATTTTTCCAAATTATCTCCTCCCTCCCTCTACTCCCACCCCTAGATGACAGGCAATCCCATACATTTTACGTGTGTTACAATATAACCTAGATATAATATATGTGTGTAAATCCCATTTTCTTGTTGCACATTAAGTATTAGATTCCGAAGGTATAAGTAACCTGGGTAGATAGACAGTAGTGCTAACAATTTACATTCACTTCCCAGTGTTCCTTCTCTGGGTGTAGTTGTTTCTGTCCATCATTGATCAACTGGAAGTGAGTTGGATCTTCTTTATGTTGAAGATTTCCACTTCCATCAGAATACATCTTCATACAACATTGAAGTGTACAGCGATCTTCTGGTTCTTTATTCATTTCACTCAGTATCAGTTGATGTAATTCTCTCCAAGCCTCTCTGTATTCCTCCTGCTGGTCATTTCTTACAGAGCAATAATATTCCATAACCTTCATATACCATAATTTACCCAACCATTCTCCAATTGATGGACAAAAGATCATCTTTTCAAACTGATTACTCATAAAATGGAAACTCATCAGTTTGGGAACATTATTTTACATTCCTTATTTTTCTTTTTATAAAGTGCTATGGAGTTTTAATACCAGAGGGAAACACATTAGTTTTGTGTTCCAGATTCTACTTGGTCTATATTAGTGAACTATCTTTTTTTTTTTTTTTTCCTTTTTCTCAGATTAAAGAGAAACATATGAGGACCCCAGAAGCCAGAAAAGGAGGCATTGGCACTGGACTAAAAAGTGGTTGAACTATATAAAGCATCACTTAGAATTTAAAGTAGAAAAAAATGAATCTGGAAAGGGACAGCACAGCATCTAAAAGCATTTTTGATATGGACTATGCTTCATGGAAAATCCGTTTAACATTAGTGGTGGCCGGTTTTTTGTTCTATCTGGGTGTCTTTGTGGTCTGCCATCAGCTCTCTTCCTGTCTTAATGCCACCTATCGATCTCTTGTACCTAAGGAGAAGGTCTTCTGGAATCTTGCTGCCACCCGAGCTGTTTTTGGAGTTCAAAGCTCCATTGCTGGTCTATGGGCTTTGCTTGTAGACCCTGTTCTTTCTGCTGATAAAGGATATTCACAACAGAACTGGTGCTGGTTTAATATTGCAACTGCAACTGGCTTCTTTTTCTTTGAAAATGCTGCTGTTCATGTTTCAAATTTGGTTTTCTGGACTTTTGACATGTTCTTAGTAGTGCATCATCTTTTTGCCTTTCTCGGATTTCTTGGATTAGTGATCAGTCTCAGAGCTGGCCACTATCTAGCCATGACAACTCTGCTACTGGAGATGAGTACCCCTTTTACTTGTATCTCCTGGATGCTTTTAAAGGTAAGTATTTGAAAGTATGACACTTATTAATGCTACTTAGAGATGTCATGATAGGGTAAAGGCCACAGCAAGGATATTTATTTATTTATTTATTTATTTTTTTTCCTTTCCATTTATATATATATATATATATTATAATATTATCCCTTGTATTCATTTTTCCAAATTACCCCCCCTCCCTCTATTCCCTCCCCCCGACGACAGGCAATACCATACATCCTACATGTGTTACAATATAGTCTAGGTACAATACATGTGTGTGAATATCATTTTCTTGTTGCACAATAAACATTAGAATCCGAAGGTACATGCAACCTGGGCAGACAGATATTAGTGCTAACAATTTTCATTCCCCTCCCAGTGTTTCTTCTCTGGGTGTAGCTACCTCTGTCCATCATTGATCAACTGGAAGTGAGTTGGATCTTTATGTTGAAGATTTCCACTTCCATCAGAATACATCCTCATACAGTATTGTTGTTGAAGTGTACAGTGATCTTCTGGTTCTGCTCATTTCACTCAGCATCAGTTGATTTAAGTCTCTCCAGGCCTCTCTATATTCCTCCTGCTGGTCATTTCTTACCGAGCAATAATATTCCATAACCTTCATATACCACAATTTACCCAACCATTCTCCAACTGATGGACATCCATTCATCTTCCAGTTTCTAGCTACAACAAAAAGAGCTGCCACAAACATTTTGGCACATATATGTTTCTTTCCGCTCTTTAGTATTTCTTTGGGATATAATCCCAGTAGTAGCGCTGCTGGGTCAAAGGGTATGCACAGTTTGATAACTTTTTGGGCATAATTCCAGATTGCTCTCCAGAATGGCTGGATTCTTTCACAACTCCACCAGCAATGTATTAGTGTCCCAATTTCCCCACATCCCCTCCAACATTTGTCATTATTTGTTCCTGTCATCTTAGCCAATCTGACAGGTGTGTAGTGGTATCTCAGAGTGGTCTTAATTTGCATTTCTCTGATCAGTAGTTATTTGGAACACTCTTTCATGTGAGTGGATATAGTTTCAATTTCTTCCTCTGAGAATTGTCTGTTCATATCCTTTGACCATTTATCAATTGGAGAATGGTTCGGTTTCTTATAAATTAGGGTCAGTTCTCTATATATTTTGGAAATGAGACCTTTGTCAGAACCTTTGTTTTTAAAAATATTTTCCCAATTTGTTACTTCCCTTCTAATCTTGTTTGCATTAGTATTATTTGTACAGAAACTTTTTAGTTTGATGTAATCAAATCTTCTATTTTGTGATCAATAATGATCTCTAGTTCTCCTCTGGTCATAAATTCCTTCCTCCTCCACAAGTCTGAGAGGTAGATTATCCTCTGTTCCTCTAATCTATTTATTATCTCCCTCTTTATGCCTAAATCATGGACCCATTTTGATCTTATCTTGGTATATGGTGTTAAGTGTGGATCCATATCTAATTTCTGCCATACTGATTTCCAGTTTTCCCAACAGTTTTTTCCGAATAATGAATTTTTATCCCTAATGTTGGAATCTTTGGGTTTGTCAAAGATTAGATTGCTATAGATGTACCCTTTTTTGTCCTTTGTATCTAATCTGTTCCACTGATCTACCGGTCTATTTCTTAGCCAATACCAAATGGTTTTGGTGACTGCTGCTATATAATATAGCTTTAGATCAGGTACACTTAGACCACCTTCCTCTGAGTTTTTTTTCATTAGTTCCTTTGCAATTCTTGACCTTTTATTCTTCCATATGAATTTTGTTGTTATTTTTTCTAGGTCATTAAAATAGTTTCTTGGGAGTCTGATTGGTATAGCACTAAATAAATAGATTAGTTTGGGGAGTATTGTCATCTTTATTATATTCGCTCGGCCTATCCAAGAGCACTGAATGTCTTTCCAATTATTTAAATCTGATTTTATTTTTGTGGCAAGTGTTTTGTAATTTTTCTCATATAATTCCTGACTTTTCTTTGGTAGATGAATTCCCAAATATTTTATACTCTCAACATTTGTTTGGAATGGAATTTCTCTTTGTATCTCTACAGCAAGGATATTTAAAGAGAAGTGATAATTATGGAAATTGGCATTTATGTAGTCCTTTTATGTTTGTTACATAAAATATGACATTTATGTAGCAGAGCACTTTACATGTGCAAGAAACTTTTTAAGATAGATACTTTAAATGAGGAAGCTGAAGATCAGAGAGATTAAGTGCCTTGATGCAAAAGTAGCTCTACGTTAGGAATCATATCATGAGTTTGTGTCCTGGCCTTGACATTTATTAAATGTAAAACATTGAAATAGTTGCAACACTTTTGAATTTTTCTGTGAAGTAAGGCTTTTTGAAGGAAAAGCACTTTCTAAAGCTTAAAGACCTATGCAGGTTATGATCCAGTACTGTCATTATGGTTCCTCAGGAGAACAATGTACTTAGCAGTAGGTTCACTTCTGTTTGATTCCATTTTATTTGTCTGTATGTAGAATCCTATGAAAGAAGTAATCCCAAATAGAAAGATTTGGATGGTAGAAAAAATTTTTGTGGTAAAAAGAGGACTAGCCTCTGAGTTAACATGTAAGTTTAAATCTAAATTTAGCTTCATAATTGATTTCAAATTACCTAATTTGCAGTTTTTTATCACGTTACTAAAAAACCTCTATTAGATACTGTTTGCAGGTAGGAGCCTCTACAGTCTGGCTTCAATCGGCCCTTGAAGCCTTTTTTTACATTCTCCTTCATCAAATATAAAGAATTCAGAGACATTCTCACCAAACTAAACGAACAATCTTTTTTTTCTCGTCTTGCAAACTTCTGTGCTCCTGCGTTTGTACAAGTCATACGTCTTCCAACTCCTCTAACACTCCTTCCCTTATGCAATCCTTGCTTTCTACCCCATCTCTAGCACCTTGAGAATGAGTTCTCCTCAGATTTTCTTGGAGTATTTTGTTTTTTTTTTACCACTTTGTTTTTTACTGTTTCAGACTTATTTGTGTGCATGCTATATTCCTCTTATTGAATGATTAGCTTGAATCTCTCCATTACTAAGGTATTGCATATATAACATGTACTTAGCAGGTACTTAATAAATATAAAATAGGAATGATTTTAAATTTATTGGAAAAAAGTGTTGATAGCATGATATTAAAACATTATCACTTTATTTTTACTGTTGCAGGCTGGCTGGTCTGATTCTCTGTTTTGGAAGGTAAACCAGTGGTTGATGATTCACATGTTTCATGGACGCATGTTTTTGACTTACCACATGTGGTGGGTATGCTTTCAGCACTGGGATGACCTACTGAACAGTCTAGCTCTTCCACACCTTGCACTTTTCCTTGTTGGACTGGCTCTTCTTACGTTAATTATTAACCCATACTGGACACACAAGAAGACTCAGCAGCTGCTTAATCCAGTGGATTGGAACTTTGCACATTCAGTACCAAAAAACAGTCAATCTGTAAAAGTGAATGGCCAGACTCTCCAAAGGAAGAAGCAGTAATTTTGTTGGGACAATTAAGGGCCTGCTAAGAACTGAAAAATAAATGGGACACATACTGTGTGAAAGTCTAAGAAAATTCTTTTACAATTAGTAACAAACTGGTGAATAGTTATTTGTTTTGATTTTTGCATTTTCTTGATATTAATTTTGAAGTAGCCATAAAGTATTTTGTTTTTATTTTTAAACCTCACTTTACTTTTATAAGTGGATTTTGCCTCATAACAAGTTCTTTTGGCTTCCAGGGTTCAATGCAGTAAAGTTTACCCATATTGGGTTCATTAGTGTAGCATTAAGAAATGTGAGGCATGAATGAAATTTAGAGTCACTCGATAAATTTTTCTTTTCATGTAAGGAACTTTTAGGTTGTGGATTAACTTTGAGTCAAGCATATATTTTCTATTCTTGTTTTTAAAAAAAAAAATTGTCATAAGGAACTCAAATTATGGATTAACTTTGAGTCACCATCTATTTTCTGTTCTTGTTTTCCAAAATTTTCCTTTTTTCATAAGGAACTCTTATTGTGGGCTAACTTTGAGTCAGCATTTATTTTCTGTTCTTGTTTTCATACAGTAATGTGATTTGTAGCCTTATTTAAAATTAGTAACATTTTAAATTCCACATGTGCAACAGTGTCATCTAGTGGCAAAATGAAACATGAATCGATTGATTCATTTATTTAAGATTTAGAAGACTAAACATGGAGAGAAATAATGGAATGAAATGAAGGAATTTTATTATGGAGTTGGAATTTTTATGCAAGTATTTGAAGGAACTAAATGCATATTAAGAGATGTGTAAAGTTTCTCATTCATACAATTTTGTTATGAATTTGCACCCCAAAAGCAGGTTATTCACAGTATCATAATTCATTTAAATTCTGTTTAATATTCTACAAGACAATGAAGTAGTTTCTTTTCTTTCTTTTTTTTTTTTTTTTTTGGACAAGTCTATTTCTTCAGGTGAATCCCTCAACTGAAGGCAAAATTGAGTAGTAATAATTATCTGATATTATGAATACATTAACTTTAATATTTTTCTCCAAGATATATCTTTCTATTCCTTTAATATAGAATGATTTTATTTTTTATTTGGCTTAACTACTCAGTGATTATTTATTGTAAAACAAATGGTGATGTGGAAAGTATTTAATTTTTCTAAGTTTTTTTTTTTTTTAAGATTGTGTTATCAAGACTGCCTGTCAAAATTGTCAAAATATTAGTTTCCTTATTTAAGTAAGGCAAAATACTAAAAGTACTGTTGTACTAAAATATATTTAAAGTTAACTCTAGTTTATAGTTGTTTAAATGTCCATAATCATTGGTATACATGAACAGGATCTGTGATTTCATTTATCTAGGAAATTCTTTATTAATGTAGGCCAACCCCTTTTCTTCAACCTATAACGTTAGAGAAAAGTATAGAACATTGAAGTTACCTCAGTAGTAGGTATCAGTTGTGTCAGAGATAGGACTTGAATCCAAGTCTTCTGACTCTGAAACCAGTTGTCTTCCATGATGCCATTTTAAGGGAAAAGAGTTGAAGGGAAAACTTTTTTTAAATTGATATTGTAAGAGTTAAATGTAATTTTGTAATATTTTAGCTTTTCTTGCTGAATTATACTTCAAATAATTCAAGAATCCATTTTGTCAACAGCAGTTCCTTCCATTGAAGCACTTGGGTAGTACAGTGCTTAGCATTCTGGACCCAAAGTTAGAAAGACACTTCACTAACCATGTTATCCTGGGCAACTCGCTTAACCTCTGTGTGCCTCAGTTTCCTCATCTACAATCTAGAGAAAATAATAGCACCTATCTTTCAGAGTCATTGTAAGGATGCTATATTTTTAAGCAATTTACGAACCTTAGCATGCTATATAAATGCTGCTCTTTTGTTGAAAAAAAAAAAAAAAAAACTTAGTCATAATCCCTATGGTACTCGGTGTTTCTAAACTTAAGATAGTTGATTTCTAGGTGATGAAATATTCTTCCACTGCCACAAAACTCAGCCTTTTCAGCATGTCCAAACATTCCAGAGCTGGTGTTTCACGAAAATAACCTTTGAAACCTTCAGGTTATCCCCATACTGAGCCAAGGCATCAAAGGACCTCAATTAATGAAAGATGAATTGTTAGAAAAGAAGTTTTAAAGTAATTTTATGTGTATCTTTCTCTCTCTAGAGAGTAAATCTGGTTCTGAATGAATCATCCCTGAGCTACTTCTTAAGTTCAAATCTCATTTATATTGTATTTGTAGGGATAGTCTCAAGGATTCTTGGCCACATTTTGCTTATACCAACTCTCCTCTTCTCATACTTGATTGTGTAACTAGCTGTTCCTGTTGCCCAATTTTTTTAATATTTAAAAATTCAAATCAAAGGAATTCAGAATTATTCAAATGTATGGTTCTTCAAGGGTTTTAAGTTTTTCCAGATTGCATTTTGTATGAAGTCACTTTACAATATTTGCATAATTAATAAGATTAAGTGAGAAGAAATATTAAATAATTTCAACATGATATAATTATTGATTTAGAATTAGGTAGGAATATGCTAAAGGTGTTTTTAAAGTGGTGATTCTAACTCTGGAAGTCATTGGTGAAATTTTAGGTTAATGTATATAAAACCTACTGATATCAAGTTAGGTTTTTTAATGGTTGAGGTTTTTAAATCTAGAGGTCATGTTAATATCTTCAAAGTACAGCTCACTAACTGCCTACTCCTCAAATGACTTGAATATTTTGTTTAATTTTAATTTATCTTTTGTGGTGCAGTCACTAATAGTATTAGCTTTCCCTTCAAAAGCAGGAAAATGCGACTTGTATTAGCAGTAGCAAGTGAAATCCCCTTTCATATATAACAATAAATTAACTTTGCTATTTATCATGGAGCTTTAGTTGTGGATATTTTATTTCTTAAAGATATAAAATATGATCAGCATTTTTGAGCAACAATAAAACTAAGTTTGCTTTGTAGTTTTTAACCTAATTGTTAACTAAACACAACAAATAATGGATCTTTGAAGAAAAGTAAAAATTATGATCAGAGAAATGTGTAATATGAAAAGAACTGAATATCTGGTAAGGTGCAGAGAGTCAGGTAGATGGTCTTAACTATTTTATTGATGTCTCATAATAGAGAGGAACAACTTCAAAATCTTAAGTGAACCCACTTGTCGTGAATTTACAGAAAGACAGAGACAGGAGTTCTACAAGTATGAATGGGTTGCAAAATGCCTCATTAGAAGGAACATTCAAGTTGATGAAATAATAGTTCCATTATATATTTTTAAATTTTTTAAAAGAATTTTAATTTCTTACCTTTATTAGGAGGGGAAGAATATAATTTCTCTAGATCATGCCATCCATTCCCCCTTTTTTGCCCTTCATACCTTGAGTCTTAATCAGTCATTTATTATGCATCTGTTATGTGCCAGGTAAAGTGCTTAATGCTAGCATACAATATACTATTGAAATATAGAGATACAAGAATAGAGACTGGCGGTCTCACTATTGTCTAATATTTAGTATCCTTATAATTATAGATAGGTCACTTAACCTAATGAAATGTTTACTACTTACATAGAAGAGCTACTATGGAAAAAGTGCTCTATAAATCATAAAGTGCCTCAGAAATGTAAATAAGTTATTAGTATCATTTTTATAAAGTAATGGACCAGCCTGTATTCCCATTTTTAAGATTCCTACTATGACTATGTCCTTTTAAATATTTCAATAAAACTATGTTTTTGTTAATACTAATTTTCTTTAATGCTTTAAGGTTTCTAAAGAGATTAACCTTCCTAAAACCTTGTGAAATATCCATGCAAACACTTTCTTGTTTAAATTGAGTTTCTTTTATTTTCTAACAATAAAGCAGGGACCTTGAGCCTTATACATGAGCCACTTAAAACTCAATCCCCTTCCCTTTTACTATGACTATTACTAGCCCTCTTCTCTTAATAAGAAAATAATAAATGTAAAAACCTTTTTTCGTAACAAAAGCATATAGTGACCCAACACAAATTCATTTATTGTCAGTATCTGAAAAAGAATGACTCATTTTGTGTCTCTAGACTCTCACTTTTGCCAAGAGGAGGAGAGCATGATTCCTCTTTTAGCTTCATGGTTGATCATTGTGTTGATCATAGTTCTCTAATTTCTCACAGTTGTTTTTCTTTGCAGTGTATAAAACTTTGTATATATGTATATGTATATATGCTTTTTCCCCTAAGAGAAGGAAATCTTCAAAACAGAGATTTTTATCTTTTTATCTCATGACATGCCTTTATCAAATATAATTGTTTCTGAGCTAGAATTAAATCTCAGCCCTCTCATGTCTCAAAAGTTCTTATCTTTTGACAAAACCATGTTTCTTTTTGCTTTGTGATATCAGTTAACTTTGCTAACTATTAAAACACTTACTCTAAGATCCCCTCCCATATCTAAATCTTATAATTTTTGAAAAGGAAGTTACTGTCCCAATGAATTTATTTATTTATTTATTTATTTCTAGTATAAAACTAAATGTATATTTTGCTGCTACAGTATTTGGGTTCTGGATGTTGTCATAAAATCTTCAAGTAATAAGTGGTTCTTTCCCCCCAACTATATATTGAAACTAAAATGCATATTATTTTATCAGAAAGGGTTGTTTGCCATTTTCAGTCATGTTCAACTCTTTGTCCATTTGGTGTATTCTTGTCAAAGAGCCAAAAAATGTTTTGCTAATTCTTTCTCCAGCTCATTTTACAGTGGATATGAGCTGCAAATGGAGACTTGCCCAGAATCACACAAGTAGTGTCTGAGGACATATTTGAACTCAGGAAGATGAATCTCTTTGATTTCAAGACAGACATTCTACATCCACTTAGCTACCTAACTACTTTTATCAGGAAGGTGATACTGCTAAAAAATAAAAATAATTTGACATTAAGTTGTGTGATTTTATATATCACATTCTAAAAATTAACACTAAAATGAGGCTACTCTCAAAATATTTCATTAAGCATAACCTCTGAAAATAAATATTAAGTAGACAGCCCTAAACTGGAAATATTACATGTCTCACTCAGACAACAGTCCTTGAGATTTTAACATCTTTTTTTCCCCACCCTCAGCCTTAATCTCCCTTAAAACTATAAGAGGTAGGTAGAGCATGAGGCAATAGCCTCAGATTAGGAGGCAGGAGAATTTCTAACAAATTTTTTGGGGGAGGGGGATAATGTACCCCTTTTCAGAATTTTATTTTTATTTTTAATATATTATGCATTAAATATATACATATGTATATGTATACACATACATGTATGTATATATGTATAGTAAATGCATAGGGTTAAAAAGAAAATCAATTGAGATAATTACCATCATCTTTTTGTTTTAAAGTACACAGACCCCAGATTAAGAATATTTGGATTAGGGACCCTAAAATCAAAACGCCAAGAAATATAGTGGCCAAGTTTAAGAACCATCAGACAAAGGAAAAGATATTGGAAGCTGCTAGAAAAAAACAATTCAGATATAGAGGATCCACAATAAGGATAACACAGGATCTAGCAGCGTCCACATTAAAAGAACGCAGGGCCTGGAACATGATATTCCGAAAGGCTAAGGAACTTGGTATGCAGCCAAGAATAACTTATCCAGCAAGAATGAGCATCGTTTTCCAGGGAAGAAGATGGACATTTAACGAAATAAATGAATTCCATCTATTTTTGATGAAAAAACCAGACCTACATAAAAGGTTTGATCTTCAAATACAGAACTCAAGAGACTTCTAAAAAAGGTAAAAAGAAATCTTGAGAACTATACTTCTGTCAAAAAAATATGTAAAGAACATATGTACAATTTGTCTTAGAAACTAGAGGTGAAAAGGAGATTATATCATAAAAAAGTATAAAGTGGTGGTACTACATCTCATGAAGAGGCAAAGGTAACCTATTATATCTGAGAGAAAGAAAGGAGGGAGATGAACATAGCGTGTATCAATAGACATTCGATTTATGGTGAAACTTCTTCCACTTCATTGAAAAGTGAAAGGGAAGGAGTAAGCTAAGGGGAAGGGAATACAGTAATTTCGAGGAAAAGGGGTAAAATAAGGGGAGGATCTTTAAGGTGGGGGAGGGATCCTAAAAAGGGAGGGCTGTGAAAAGCAAGTGGTGTTCACCAGTTTAATACTGTATAGGAGGGTAAAAGGGAAGGAAAGGGGAAAAGCATAAGCAGGGGTTAATAGGATGGCAAGCAATACAGAATTAGTCCTTCTAACCATAAATGTGAATGGGGCAAACTGCCTCATAAAGAGGAATCAGTTAGCAGACTGGATTAAAAGTCAGAATCCTACTATATGTTGTTTACAGGAAACACACCTGAAACAGGATGAGACATTCAAACTAAAAGTAAAAGGGTGGAGCAGAACCTATTATGCTTCAGGCAAAACCAAAAAAGCAGGAGTAGCCATCCTCATCTCAGATCAAGCAAAAACAAAAAATTGATCTAATTAAAAGAGATAAGGAAGGGCATTATATCCTGCTAAAGGGAAGCATCAATAGTGAAGCAGTATCAATATTAAACATATATGCACCAAGTGGTGCAGCATCTAAATTCTTAAAAGAGAAATTAAGAGAGCTGCAAGAGGAAATAGATCGCAAAACTATAATAGCGGGAGATCTCAACCTTGCACTCTCAGAATTAGATAAATCAAACCACAAAATAAATAAGAAAGAAGTCAAAGAGGTAAATAGAATACTAGAAAAGTTTGATATGATAGATCTTTGGCGAAAGCTAAATGGAGACAGAAAGGAATATACTTTCTTCTCAGCAGTTCATGGAACCTATACAAAAATTGATCATATACTAGGGCATAAAAACTTCAAAATCAAATGCAAGTAAGGCAGAAATAGTAAATGCATCCTTTTCAGACCATAATGCAATCAAAATAACATTTAATAAAAAGCCAGGGGAAAATACACCAAAAAATAATTGGAAACTAAATAATCTTATACTAAAGAATGATTGGGTAAAACAGCAAATCATAGACATAATTAATAACTTCACCCAAGAAAATGACAATAATGAGACATCATACCAAAATGTGTGGGATACAGCCAAAGCAGTAATTAGGGGAAGTTTTATATCTCTACAGGCCTACTTGCATAAAATAGAGAAAGAGAGGGCCAACAAATTGGGTTTACAACTAAAATTGCTAGAAAAGGAACAAATTAAAAACCCCCAGACAAACACAAAACTTGAAATTCAAAAAATAAAAGGTGAGATTAATAAAATTGAAAGTAAAAAAACTATTGAATTAATTAATAAAACTAAGAGTTGGTTTTATGAAAAAACCAACAAAATAGACAAACCCTTAGTAAACCTGATTAAAAAAAGGAAAGAGAAAAAGCAAATTGATAGTCTTGAAAATGAAAAGGGTGAACTCACCACTAATGAAGAAGAAATTAGAACAATAGTTAGGAGCTACTTTGCTCAACTTTATGCCGATAAATTCGATAACTTAAATGAAATGGAAGAATACCTTCAAAAATATAGCTTGCCCAGATTAACAGAGGAAGAAGTAAGTAGTCTAAATAGTCCCATCTCAGAAAAAGAAATAGACCAAGCTATTAACCAACTTCCTAAGAAAAAGTCCCCAGGACCAGATGGATTTACAGGTGAATTCTACCAAACATTTAAAGAACAACTAACTCCAATGCTATGTAAACTATTTGAAAAAATAGGGATTGAAGGAGTCCTACCAAATTCCTTCTATGACACAGACATGGTACTGATACCTAAACCAGGTAGATCGAAAACTGAGAAAGAAAACTATAGACCAATTTCCTTAATGAATATTGATGCTAAAATCTTAAATAAGATATTAGCAAATAGATTTCAGAAAATCATCCCCAGGATAATACACTATGACCAAGTGGGATTTATACCAGGAATGCAGGGCTGGTTTAATATTAGGAAAACTATTAGTATAATTGACCATATTAATAATCAAATTAATAAAAACCATATGATCATCTCAATAGATGCAGAAAAGGCATTTGATAAAATCCAACATCCATTCCTACTAAAAACGCTTGAGAGTATAGGAATAAATGGACTATTCCTTAAAATAATAAGGAGCATATATTTAAAACCTTCAGTAAACACATATGTAATGGTGATAAACTAGAACCTTTCCCAGTAAGATCAGGAGTGAAACAAGGTTGCCCACTATCACCATTACTATTCAATATAGTACTAGAAACTCTAGCCTTGGCAATAAGAGCCGAGAAAGAGATCCAAGGAATTAGAGTAGGAAATGAAGAAATCAAATTGTCACTTTTCGCAGATGACATGATGGTATACTTAGAGAACCCCAAAGACTCTGCTAAAAAGCTATTAGAAATAATTCAGAATTTTAGCAAAGTTGCAGGATACAAAATAAATCCACATAAATCCTCAGGATTTTTATACATTACCAACACAATCCAACAGCAAGAGATACAAAGAGAAATTCCATTCAAAATAACAGTCGATAGTATCAAATATTTGGGAATATATCTACCAAAGGAGAGTCAGGAATTATATGAGCAAAATTACAAAACACTTGCCACAAAAATAAAGTCAGATTTAAATAATTGGAAAGACATTCAGTGTTCTTGGATAGGCCGAGCGAATATAATAAAGATGACAATACTCCCCAAACTAATCTATTTATTTAGTGCTATACCAATCAGACTCCCAAGAAACTATTTTAATGACCTAGAAAAAATAACAACAAAATTCATATGGAAGAATAAAAGGTCGAGAATTGCAAGGGAACTAATGAAAAAAAAGTCAGAGGAAGGTGGTCTAAGTGTACCTGATTTAAAGCTATATTATAAAGCAACAGTCACCAAAACCATTTGGTATTGGCTAAGAAATAGACTAGTTGATCAGTGGCATAGGTTAGGTTCACAGGGCAAGATAGTGAATAAAAATAGCAATCTAATCTTTGACAAACCCAAAGATCCCAAATTTTGGGATAAGAATTCATTATTTGACAAAAACTGCTGGGAAAACTGGAAATTAGTATGGCAGAAACTAGGCATGGACCCACATTTAACACCACATACTAAGATTAGATCAAAATGGGTCCAAGATTTAGGCATAAAGAACGAAATCATAAATAAATTGGAGGAACATGGGATGGTTTACCTCTCAGACTTGTGGAGGAGAAAGGAGTTTTTGTCCAAGGGAGAACTAGAGACCATTATTGATCACAAAATAGAACATTTTGATTACACCAAATTAAAAAGTTTCTGCACAAACAAAACTAATGCAAACAAGATTAGAAGGGAAGTAACAAATTGGGAAAAAATTTTTACAGTTAAAGGTTCTGATAAAGGCCTCATCTCCAAAATATACAGAGAATTGACTTTAATTTATAAGAAATCAAGCCATTCTCCAATTGATAAATGGTCAAAGGATATGAACAGACAATTTTCAGATGATGAAATTAAAACTATTTCCACTCATATGAAAGAGTGTTCCAAATCACTATTGATCAGAGAAATGCAAATTAAGACAACTCTGAGGTATCATTACACACCTGTCAGATTGGCTAAGATGACAGGAATAAATAACGATGAATGTTGGAGGGGCTGTGGGAAAACTGGGACACTGATGCATTGTTGGTGGAGTTGTGAAAGAATCCAACCATTCTGGAGAGCAATCTGGAATTATGCCCAAAAAGTTATCAAAATGTGCATACCCTTTGACCCAGCCATACTACTACTGGGCTTATACCCCAAGGAACTACTAGAGAAGGGAAAGGGTCCTGTATGTGCCAAAATGTTTGTGGCAGCCCTTTTCATAGTGGCTAGAATCTGGAAGATGAATGGATGTCCATCAATTGGAGAATGGTTGGGTAAACTATGGTATATGAATGTTATGGAATATTATTGTTCTATAAGAAATGACCAACAGGAGAAATACAGAGAGGCTTGGAGAGACTTACATCAACTGATGCTGAGTGAAACGAGCAGAACCAGAAGATCATTATACACTTCAACAATGATACTGTATGAGGATGTATGCTGATGGAAGTGGATTTCTTCAACATAGAGAAGAGCTAATCCAATTCCAATTGATTAATGATGGACAGAACCAGCTACATCCAGAAAAGGAACACTGGGAAATGAATGTAAACTGTTATTTTTACCTTCTGAATCCAATTCTTCCTGTGCAACAAAAAATTCGGTTCTACACACATATATTGTATCTAAATTATACTGTAATATATTTAACATATATAAGACTGCTTGCCATCTGGGGGAGGGGGTTGGGGGAGGAAGGGAAAAAATCTGAATAGAAGTAAGTGCAAGGGATAATGTTGTAAAAAATTACCCATGCATATGTACTGTCAAAAAAATGTTATAATTATAAAATAAAATAAAAATTAAAAAAAAAAAAAAAAAAAAAAAGAATACTTGGATTAGATGGTCTATATATAACACTCTGTCCCTAAAAACCTAATGACACTTTCTATAAATGTTCAAGTAAAAAACCAATGCAGTATAAGGAAGTGACTAACTAGAACTTTGGAAAGTAGAGAAAAGAGGAAAAGACATTTACTGTGGGGGCATAGGAATTAAAATAATGGGCAATAAAATACCAATGAGGGGATATGGTTTCAGGTTTGATTATGTTTTTAATGTCATATTTGTTACATTATACTTTCCCCCAATATCCTCCACCTCCCAGAGTCATCTCAAATAACACATAGCTTTTGTAAAAGATAAAAAAGGAAGAAAAACAACTAATCAATACAGAGAAAAAAGTCTGAAAACCAGGAATGTTGTAACACCTATGGAACTCTTTGAGCACATTCTCTCGCCTCTTCATCTAGGCTCTTTTAGAACCACTTTTGATGTATATATATAAAACATAGGTGCAATTCTTTTTATTTTCACTGCTGTAGTCATTGTACATGTTAGTTATTTATTTTTTGCTATGCATCAATCTACAAAAAAGTGCTGACATATAAATGGCTTGTTAATGGCTTCCTTGGGGTAGAAATTCTAATGATGGAATATCTGGTTGAAAGTGTAAGGACACTTCAGTCTCTTTATTTGTATCTTTTAAAATTGTTTTCCAAAATGCATGCAGTGATTGACAGCCCTACCAACAATGTATTGGTATGCCTAAGCTTCTATAAAGTATCCAACATTGACTAAATTGTCATTTTTTGATCATCTTTATCAATTGCAAATGTAAGGTAAATACTGGGGGTTGTTTTGATTTGCATTTCTCTTATTAGTGATTTGAAACATTCTTTCATATGATTAATACTTTTCAAATTTTCCTAGAACTATGTTTCTTTTGTTCCCATGTTTGTTCCTGTCTTTTGACTACTTACATACTGGGAACTAATTGGTTGTTGGTCTTACATTTAAACTAACTAGATAATAAACCTTTAACAGAAATTTGATAAGACATACCCCAATTTGGCACTTACTTTCATCTAGGTGCATACAGAAACATTTAACTCATGTAAAAATATCTATTTTTGTCTTTAGTAATTGATCTGTAATTGACTTCTATTTGGGGGAGGGGGATGTGATACTATGATATTAAGGGTATGTAACCATTTAGAATAGAATATGATGTTAAGTATATAAAAAAGCAAATGACCAAACTACTTTCCACTTTTCATAAGGATTTTTTTTCCCTCTTATTCAAATACTGTTTTCTACTTTATGGAATACTGAATTGTTGAGTTGCCTGATTTCTGATTGTCTCTTTTCTAGTCTGGTCCATTGATTTACCTCTGTTTTTTTAACCAATATCAAATAATTTTGATGACTGCTGCTGTTTAATTTATCAATTCATTTCAGACTCCCTTCATCCATACCTGTTTTCATTTCTTCTTTTGATATTCTAGACCTTTTGTTTTTCTAAATGTTTTATAAAGTTCTATTTGGTAATTTGATTGGTTTATCATTAAACATGTAAGTTACTTTTTTTGGTGATATCATGTAAAAAAATTTACATTAAACTTTTACAAAGAGCTTAATGTATCATGCTGTGGTCTCCAGAAGCTGCCAATTGCTCTCTGGGAAGAGATCTGCTGTGTCAACTCAAATCTCTCGGACAAATTCTTCTTCCTGTAGAGAACCGTTGTCTCCAGACAGTTGCCGTTAACTCTTGTCCAGAGAAGTGACTTCCCTTCCTGCAGAGAGCCGTGTCAAGCCTGATGTAGAGCAGAGACTTCTTCTTTCTCTGGAGTGCTGTCCTTTTTTATCCTCCCAGAGTATGGGCCTGGGATCATACAAGGGCTTCTGGGAAGAACCACTTCAACCAATGAGCTTGCTCCTCCTAGAATTCCTAAGGTGTAAACTCCCTTTAAAGGCCCAAACCAAAGGTCTGAGCCAGAGAACTGTCAAGTCAACCTGAATTCTCACCTTGTCACTGTCCAGACAACCTGAGTTCTCACCTTGTCACTGTCCAGACAACCTGAGTTCTCACCTGGTAATCCTAACAGCTTAACATACATTATCTCATTTAATCCTCACAACAACCTTGTGAAACAAGTACTATTATCATTATCTTCATTTTACAAATAAGGAAATTGAAGCACAGAGATATATTTATTTTGATTATATTTGCTCAGCCCAGCCATGAGCACTGAATAATCCTCTGGACATTTAAGTTAGAATCTTTTGTGACTTCAGTAGACTAATCCCCCGATAATAATAATAATGGAATTTCTCTTTCCATTACTGTCTTTTGGATTTTGTTATTATACAGATATGCAGTAGGATTGAGTATTTTGTTGAAAACCAGAGAGCCTAGTTAAATGGTCAAATGAGCAGAATTACAAGTTCAGATTAAAGTTGTTATTAAGCAAACCAGTTGAATCCCAGTTTTAGAGTGAATTAATTTTCAAAGCAAAGATCTGCATCAGGTTGAAGAACAAAAGCAGCACATAGAGGCACCTTGAGGAAAATTTTGGTGATAGAAGCCTTTCTGTCCTAAACAAGTTTCACTTTATAATTATGTATATATAAATTTTAAGTTGCTTATTTATTTTCTACTTCATTGCCTGATTATCTGAGTTTGTCGGTAAGAATTTCATTTTACCTTGAAGGTAACTGAGATATATATAAAATGAATCAAATTTCCACATTGTTCAGTCCAAAACTATATATTTCATTTTGCCCCTGCTGATTCCATTATTTCAAGAGATGAGTAGAATGCTTTATCTGAATTCATGAGTTTATTACATTGATGAAAGTTCCTAAATCTTTCAAAGTTTTATTTTTTTGTTGCTATTTTTTGTGTGAGACAATCAGGGTTAAGTGACTTGCCGAGGATCACACAATTAGCACGTGTTAAGTGTCCAAAGCTAGATTTTGAACTCAGGTCCTCCTGACTTCAGGACAAGTGCTCTATCCACCATACCATCTAGATGACATCTAGTCGTTTTCCTGGTTCTGCTTACTTTGTATAAATTAATTTAGTTCTTTTTAGGTTTCTTTGAAATTATTATAGCACAATAATATTCCATTACAGTCATATGCCATAATTCCTTCAACCATTCCTTAATTGAAATGTACCCCCTTAATTATCTATTGCTAATGATTCTTCTTATAAATTTGAAGCAGTTCAATATATATGTAGGAAATAAGATTTTCAGAAACTTGCTTCAAAGATTTTTTTTTCCCTCAAGGGAAGTATTTAACAGCTAGATTTTTCTATACTTTTCAAAAAGAAAAATAAATGGGAAATGAGCAATTAGTCATCAAGACTTGATGATGTAATTATATGAAATGCTGATTGCTGGAGGAAAGCTGTCTTGTGATAAGGTGTGTTTATCCTGTGTCCTGATTTCCCAGTTACTCTGAAACTTCCAAACATCATCACATTGTCTCATTACTGTACTAACTGAATCTCCAGCAGTTCAAAACCAGAATGCTTAATTATAGTGCATGTTAAATGGGTGATATCTAAAAAGAAAAACTTTGCTTTCTAAACAGTCAGCTGCAGGTAATTGGCAAATCAAAGAGGTTTCTTTGGTTTTTTTTCTCTAAAGACCTTGTGGACACATTTAGCATCATAATATTTAGAAATGAAAGGAAACTTGGAGGTCATCTAGCCTAATCAACCGTAAAAATACTTTCTCTGATAATTGTGTTGTCCTTGGGCAAGATACAATCGCTCTGATCATTATTTTCATCAATAAAATAAGAGGGTTGGACTAGATCAGTGATACCAAACTTAAATAGAAACAGCTCATTAGGATCCCTTTTGGCCAAATAGTGGCTTAGAAAAATACATAAAATATATATTCTATTTCTTATTTTATTAAATGTTTCCTAATTATACTTAAATCTGGTTTGGTCACATTCAGAAAGATGGTCAACAATGCTGCCTGTTTTTGACATCTCTACTATTTTTTCAGCTTCAGTTTTAGATGAAGTTATAGTTCATATATTTCAGTCATGTCTGACTCTTCATGACTCCAGTTGGAGTTTTCTTGGCAAAGATATTGGAATAGTTTGCCACTCTCTCCAACTCATTTTACAAATGAGGAAACTGAGGCAAACAGTTAAGTGACTTGTCCAAGGCACACCGCTCATAAGTATCTGAGATTTGAACTCAGTAAGATGAGTCTTCCTGACATGAGACTAGATATTCTATCCATTGCACTACTTAGCTGCTGCTTTAGATGAAGAAACAGGCCCAAAAGAGAAAGGACTTTGTTTTCAAGGTCACACAGAAAGCAACAGTCAAACCTTGAATATTCATACTTAAAGTAAAAATCTTATTAACAGCATGGTAGAAATAATGTTGTTTATAAGATCCCAGAATTAGAAATGGAAAGACCTTGGTACTTTAGTGCAACATTTTCTTTAGCAAAAAAGCAAACTAAGACTGGGAGAGCTTAAATTACTTGCCTGAGGTTTCACAACTACTTAGGTGAAAGGGCTGAGATTTAGTTAGAAGGTTTATATAAAGATTACAGATTTTGAAGCTGGGAGCCACATGACTTTATTTGGTATAGTATAAAAGGGATTCTTTTTTCGACATATGGGCTGCTAAAGTTCTTTTTGATTTAAACTTAAGTGATTCTATAATCCTGACTTTGCCATTTACTGCCTATTTGATTTTGGGCTAGCTAACATTTATATAGCACCTATTATGTACAGGCACATATGGTCCTCACAACTCTAGGATGGAAGCACTATTATTATTCCCATTTTACAGATAAGGAAATTGAGGCAAATAGGGTTCAGTGACATAGTCACATAATTTATAAGTGTCTGAGACTAGATTTGAACTCATGTCTTCCTAAATCCTGTCCTTACATTCTATAAACCACCAGCTAATTGCCTTAAGTCACTTAGCTTCTCTAGGTCTCAATTTTCTCAAGTACAAAATGAAGGGGTATTTCATAGCATGATAAAACTGGGCTAACTCCTCTTAAAAAATGGAAAAACTGAAGCTCATAGAGCATGTCATTTTCCCAAAATCACATAGATAGTTGTAATGTTCTGTTGTCTCCAAAAATTGCTGATCACTCTCTGGGAGGAGATCTGCTGTCTCAATTCAATCTCTTGGCCAGATTCTTCTTCCTCCAGAGAGCAGCCAACTCTATTTCTGTTGAAGTCACTACCATTACCTCAGTCATGCAGGCTTACTAGCTCAATGTCATTCTTAAATTCTCAATCATTCATTCACAGGGCATATCTAATCCATTGCCAAATTTTATCATTTTTGCCTATGTATGTCTAAATATAAGTCCCCTATTCTACTTACATTTAATGACAATAATTCAAGCCTTCATCATTTCTTGCCTTGTTCTTTAAAATTGGCTTCAGTTTTTTCAGCTTTGTGTCCTTCCTGATTTTAATACATTCAATTTCCAAAGTGATCTTCCTAAAGTTTATATCTGCCCTCTTTTATCCTCCCAGAGAATGGGCATGGGATAATGCAAGGGCTTGTGGAAAGATTACTTCTACCAATGAACTTGCTCCTTTTAAACATTAAGCTCCTCCCCAGAAGTTCAAAGGGGTAAAACTCCCTTTAAAGGCCGGAACTAGAGAGTTGTTAAGTACCGACTTAGCACTTAGTAAGAAGTTAATATCTCATTATCTCATTAGCACTTAGTAAGAACCTAACAGGTAGTAAGTGATGGGAGCAAAATTCAAACTTCTTTTAACCCCAAATAGTTGAGCCAGATACACTCCAAAATCCCCTCTAGCTCTGAATCTGATTTTAGTAATCCTAGATCAGCAACTTATACTAGTAAATTTTCAGATTTAGTTGATAATTTTCTATTATAACTTTCATCAACAAAACTGGATTATAATCACATACCTCACAAGGTTGTGGTAAGGAAAATACCTTTGTACCTTTACTATAAATTGGCAATAAAATGTGATTATTACTACTATACAGGATAACTAATACATATTGGGGACACTATGAAACAGGGTATACAGAAAACAAAAGTTGCAACATGGTAGCAGAAGACAGAAAGGAATCCATTCTTTCTGGTTAGTTTTCCATAGTTCTCAAAGAAGACCAATGACATCAGGAAACTGATGTCTTGACTTGGAATTGAATTGGATTTAAGAGGCAGAGCTATGCAGTCATCAGTTTTACTCTTTCCTCCAGGGTCATCTGAATCTAGTGGCTAGACATAAATTAGGATGACTGCAGATGGCCCTGGATATAGTGGGAGACTTTGTTTTTCTAAAAAATAAGGTATTTTTCCAGGTCTCAGTTTGTCTTAGGCAACATCCATTCAATGATTTAAGGCTAGATAAGATATAAGGCAAATAATGGCCTTATTTGTCTTTTCAGAAAAAAGAAAAAAGGAGGGAAGAAAGACACTCAGGATTTCTGACCAGATAGCATTTTCTTAAAGAAACAATGAATTCAAAGAAGAGTCCTTAAATTCATTATTATTCATCCAAAGTTTTCCATGTACTTTTCTACAAAATTATGTTATACTTAACAGCCGTGCCTAATGACTGAAGTTTATTCAGCACTCTGACTCAGAAATTCAAAAACAAATTTGCTAGAGTTACATCCTCCTTTTACAGAAAAGGAAACCAAGTTTTAAGAGGTAAACACTTGAAGACAGTGTTAAACAGTTATTTCAGTTTCAATTTCAAGCTTTATACTAAAATGTCCTTATTCCAAGTTCATTGCTGCTCCATGTGCATTATGTTTTTGCCATGTGCATTATTATTATGTTTAATGCTATTCTGTATAGTTTGCAAGGTCATGGATGATGGTCAAGTGGGGACATATTGGTGACTGAATTCAAATTCAAATTCCTCCAAATCCAACACTATCCATTGCATTCCCTAGCTACCTATAAGATTTCTAATTCTGTAAGATAAATTGGAAAGAACTCTCTCTAGTCTTGATGTCAGAAAAGATGGGTTCAAGTATGGGCATTCTTACAGTCATAAAGTTGTTCATTGAAGTTCAATCTCTTCAACCTTAAGGGGGGATTATCAGTCTTATAGAACTGTTTTAACAAAAGAGCTATATTAACTGTGGAACACCATAGAAATATAAATTATTCTGTAAGTTATCTAGGTACTATAGTTCATTTTAAAGCTGTTCCAGTTAGTGAAATAATGTGTACTTTCATATTGTTATTAAAATGCTAATTACTATTCAGCATGAATACAATTGTTTTAACTTACTGTATCCTAAGAGAGATAGCATAAAATGAAAATACAAATAATTTTTTAAAGTTTTTATGTGAATAAATAAATTGCCTACTTTATTTTACATGAATAAATGGCCTATTTTAGCTTTATCTCCTTAACATATTACTTTGGAGAAGGGAAACAGTTTTTACCAAGGTCACACAGGAAATCTAAGTCCCATATTTCTCTCCATGATATTGTGTTGTCATTCTGGAATATGGAAAAAAAGTTTCTTTGAAAGAAACTTTATTATTTCTGACTGTTCTCAGAGTTCGTAACCCCATATTCCTTTGCCTTTTTCTCTTTTTGGTTTGTGAACAAATTTCAGAGTTGAACATGAAGTAATGCATCACTTGAGGGTTCTGAACTTCAGGGGACTAACATAATGAGGTATCTGCAATAAGAGTGCACCAAGCAGCCTAATGAGGGCTTAACTGGCCCAAGTTGGAAACACTAAGTCAAAGCTCTTGTGCTTCTCTTAGCACTAGTTGGGTCCATGAATGTCCACTGATCTTGTAGCCTGTGAAGTCTCAGTCCCATTCCTTTGACCCATCAAAGAAGAAGAAAGAAATGAATTTGTTGTTTTGAAACTGTTAAGTTTGAGCCCATTATTCTTATGTCTTTGCAAAGAAGCTAGTTGATTAAATGAAACTGGAGTGCTAATCCTTCATAATGGAAAAAAATATACCATGATGAAGGCTTGAACCCAAAGGTGTATTCCCAAAAACATAAGGAAGAGATTTAGACTCTGAAAGAGAGAGTCCAGAGCCTTGATATAAAATCAAGGCTTAATAATTTCTTTTTCATTCATCTTTTCACACATATTGGTACTACATATTGAAGACAACTGAATTTCAATTAGATGGGGCTTAGTTAACCATCTAGTCCAAACCATATTAAAAAAAAAAAAAATTCCTATTCCAAGTTCACATAGATAATCAGAGCTACATGTGTTTTTTACATTTCATCTTGCCATCTCCAGAAAGGAAAAATAATTCTTTTAATATAGAAACTGAGGTACTAAGGGATGAAAAACCACTTGTAGAACTAAAATCAAGGTCTTCTGATTCCCAGAATTAATTTATATCAGTGAATTCTATGTGAAGCCACTTACTGGAAATTTGAAATATCTGTACTGTATTTATTAACATAAAATTTATTAATCTATTAAGTGCCTACTATGTACCAGTCATATTTTAATACCATTATAATCCAATTAACATGAGGACTTCTCTGATGTATGATTTCTGTCCATGTTCTCCTGTAAATCCTCCACAATCAATCTACCCAACATTCTAGGGTGGTCTCTAGGTCTCTTGACATTGTATGGAAAACCTCACAAATCATCTTTAAGTTGTATCCTTGCCATCTCTAATTTAGTCAATATGATTGATTCATTTTTCCAGCCATATATCTATCAATATTGACAGCACCATAATGAATATTTGAATAATGCAAAAACCAGTAGCCACTTCTGTTTTGATCTTTGGCTAATATAAACAAATTTTTAATTATACATTGTCAACTTAATCCCATAGCACAGAATTATTATTCATTTTTAATATGACATCTAATTCATTAGAACAGAAGTGCTTTCTTTTTGGGGAATAGATGAGTTTACAAATTGCTTTACAGCATATTTTATTCCTATAAATACCTTTACAAGATTTTTACATGATTAAAAATCAATTTGGCTACGATGACAGGGACAAATAATGATGAATGTTGGAGGGGATGTGGGAAAACTGGGACACTAATACATTGTTGGTGGAGTTGTGAAAGAATCCAACCATTCTGGAGAGCAATTTGGAATTATGCCCAAAAAGTTATCAAAATGTACATACCCTTTGATCCAGCAGTGCTACTACTGGGCTTATATCCCAAAGAAATACTGAGGAGGGGAAAGGGACCTGTATGTGCCAAAATGTTTGTGGCAGCTCTTTTCGTAGTGGCCAGAAACTGGAAGATTAATGGATGTCCATCAATTGGAGAATGGTTGGGTAAATTATGGTATATGAAGGTTATGGAATATTATTGCTCTGTAAGAAATGACCAGCAGGAGGAATACAGAGAGGCTTGGAGAGACTTACATCAACTGATGCTGAGTGAAATGAATAGAACCAGAAGATCGCTGTACACTTCAATGTTGTATGAAGATGTATTCTGATTGAAGTGGATATCTTCAACATAAAGAAGATCCAACTCACTTCCAGTTGATCAATGATGGACAGAGACAACTACACCCCGAGAAGGAACACTGGGAAGTGAATGTAAACTGTTAGAACTACTGTCTATCTATCCAGGTTACTTATACCTTCGGAATCAAATACTTAATGTGCAACAAGAAAATGGGATTTACACACATATATTGTATCTAGGTTATACTGTAACACATGTAAAATGTATGGGATTGCCTGTCATTGGGGAGAGGGAGTAGAGAGAGGGAAGGGAAAATTTGGAAAAATGAATACAAGGGATAATGTTATTTTAAAAATTACTCATGCATATATAATGTCAAAAAATTTATAAATAAAAAATATCAAAAAACATATTAACAGTAAAAAAAAAGATTAAAAATCAGTGATCCTTTGAATTTTATCCTAATAAGTTATCCTTAAGAATTATAGCATAATTGTAATACTGTAAATTTCCATTATTATTTGTAAATGCTGTATATATTTCCAAATGAGTGATAAGATTTCTTCAGAGTTGTACAGTAGGAGAAAAAGGTCTTAGTTCTTTATTTAAGAAACGGTTTCTTTTCATTGAATTCTTTGATTCGTCTTTGCAAGTTTAATATAGAAGATGCAAGGCAGAAAATGAATAAATATTTCCTTTGAGCAGAAAGTACTTCTTTTCCCTCAGAGTGGAGATAGATTATAAACTGGTTTGTCAAGCAAGAGCTTGTCCTGTGATCCTTTACAAAGCAATCTAACAGGGCAGGTGGTGTAAACTTGAATTCCTGAACTGGCTCTCTTTAGATCCATAATTCAATTAGTCAAATTAACTGATTAAACATTTTAATAAATAGATCTGGGTGCCGGCCAACACAGTCTTTATTTCTTTTTGGCATCTAATGGCTTTGTGTTTGATTTATGTAAGTAAGGAACTACTTCTAGAAATTCACAGATATGAATAAAAATAAGCTCATGAGTTTCATACATAAATTCACCAATATACTATATTTTTTTGTGTTCATTGATTCCATTTTTTCCAATAAGAACATGAGTTTTATACCCAAATTCACCAATCTACTATATTTTTCAATTTTATTGATTTCATTATTTTTTTCCACCTGAAGCTGTTAGTACCAACCAACATTCCCAGAGCAATAACTAAAGGGGGTAGAGGATTATCTACCACTTTGTTCCAGAACATGAAAATTTAAAGGATATGTATACCACTTTTTATGTTTTAGTAGCAACTGAACTTGGTACCTTATTAATAAGAATAATTAATCAAAATTGGAAACTGTCAAATGGTGACTTATTACTCTTTTCATATTTCATATTTCCTTCCTTCCTTGCCCTAGACTTCTCTACTTCCTACTCCACAACAGCAGCTTACCAAATTGCAGACTCATGTTGTCTTGGGAGTATCTACTCCACCTCTAAATTAACTAATGATGTATTTCCTGTCAAGTGTTCTGAGCACAAAATTATGAGTTATGATCCTGAGTGATGTGATTAGTATGAAACAAGAGTGGAAATGAATGGATTATTTAATCTTTCAGCTTCTTATTTGGGCAAGTTTTACATTCCGGTTGATGTGCTAGATAGGGGTAAATAAATGGGAAATTATTTGGTGTTCATTTGTTTTCAGCCAGTGGATTCTTCATGATCGCATTTAGAGTTTTCTTGGCAAAGACATTAGAACAGTTTGCCATTTCCTTCTCCAGATTATTTTACAGATGAAGAAACTGAAGCAAATAGGGTTAAGTGCCTAGAGTCACACTGCTAGAGTGTAAGGCAAGATTTAAAATGAGGAAGATGAATCTTGAGTCCCAGTCTTGCATTCTATACATTGTACCACCTAACCACCCAGATAGAGGAGGGGATAGTTTGTATGTATGTGAAGGCATACTAGATAAATTGATAAACTGGAAGACACAAAGATAGATTAGAATCCTGCTTCTGATTGAAGATGTGAACAAATAATTTTCTCTCTTTTGTTTTCCTTATCTGTAAAATGAGAAACTTTTGCCCTGATCTTTCATTATACTGATAAGTGACAGTCTCTCCTGGACCAGTCTTTTAGGAAATCCTTGATCATGTTTCATTTGTTACTCTCCTGACATCTTAATAACTGCTTTTTTGACCACGGAGGAACAATTTTTTCCTCTATTCATCTGCCCAGTTCTGGACACATGAGTCACGAGCAATGATTAAATTATTTGTCATTGTTTCTGATCTCAGTTTGTCAATTTACTTTCCAATGGCCCCATTAATCACCCAATTTATTTCTTATCCAAAGTGTCCCTCTCTGAGTACCATTTTCCTTCATGTATTGTTTCCCCCAATAAAATAAAGATCCTTGACAACAGAGACTGATTTTGGTTTTGCTTGCCAACAAAACCTCAAATGGGTCAACAAAAAGTTGGACATAGCTGAAATGACTGAACAGCAACAAAGCACTTAATAAAGGATTTGTGTTCATTCATTTAATCAAAAATCCAAGTTTTTTCCCCCTTCTTTCCTTGCTTCTTCCCTCCTTGAGACTATAAGCAATCTGATATAGATTATACATGTACAATCATGTTAAACCTATTTCCACATTGATCATGTTGTGAAAAAAGAATCAGAATAAAAGGGAAAGAAAAAAATAAGAAAAGTGAAAAGAATATGCTTCAATCTGTATTCAGACTCCATTTTTTTTCTTTATTAAAACTTTTTATTTTTCAAAACATATGCATGGACAATTATTCAACATTAGCCCTTGCAAAATCTTGTGTTCCAATTTTTCCTCCTCTTTTCCCACCCTACCCCCCCAGTAGTCCAATATATGTTAAACATTGTAGAAATATATGTTAAATCCAATACATGCATACATATTTATACAATTATCTTGCCACACAAGAAAAATCAAATCAAACTAGAAAAAAAGATGAGAAGCAAAATAAAATGCAAACAAACAACAAAAAGAGTGAAAATGCTATATGGTAAACCAAATTCAGTTCCCACAGTCCTCTGTCTGGGTGTAAGATGGCTCTCTTCATCACTAAACAATTGAAATTGTCTGAGAACAACATCTCATTGTTGGAGAAAGCCATATCCATCAGAATTGATCATCCTATGATTCTGCTCATTTCACTTACCATCAGTTCAAATAAGTCTCTGCAAGCCTCTCTGAAATCATCCTGCTGGTCGTTTCTCACAAAACAATAATATTCCATAACATTCATATACCATAAATTATTCAGCCATTCTCCAGTTGATGGGCATCCATTCAGTTTCCAATTTCTTGCCATTTCAAAAAGCATTGCCACAAACATTTTTGCACATGTCAGACTCCACAGTTCTTCATCTGGATGTAAATCACATTTTCTATCATGAGTCTTTTGGAAGTGTGACTCATGATTTAAGAATTGTCTGGTGCACTTACAGATGAAGATACATCTATAGTCACATAACAAGTATGGCACAGAAGTAAGATGTCAGTCTAAGTTTTCTTGATGCCACAAGTAGCCCTCCATCTACTCTAATACTCTGTCTCACATTCTGTACATTATATTTTACTTGCCTTTGGACCTCTAGTCTTAGAATCAAGGGAAACCAGGATTCAGCTCTTACATCCAACAATTCTAGATGTAATATGAACAAGTCAACTTCTCTGAAATTCAGTTTCTTTATTTGCAAAATGATGATAATAATACCTATAGTACCTGCCTCATACAACTGTGAAAATCAAATAAGATAAAGTGTCAGTAAGATTTCTAGCTGTGCAAAATTGTCTGAGAGTATACTGACTAAATATTGCTACTAATCACCAGTCAATGATGCAGAGAGAGGAGAAGAAACTACAGTTTTATTATGCTTGGAGTGCAGTACTAAACACCAATTAGTCAGTGATCTTTGAACATCAGTTTTAGCAACCTTGTATAGAATGTGAATTCAAAAGCAGAATGAATACATTGAAAAATTTCAGACAGCAAAGAAGGAAGATAAGAAAATCTGCATCAGAAAAGTCAGGAAATAATCTAATCAAAACTAGAGCTATAGTTTATGTCTCAAGCTTAATTTTTGCAACTTCATCAGGATATATGACCTGTTTGCTTCAAGCAAATGATGTCAGGAAGTTCAAGATAGAGTCTAGGAAAGAGGTTTTGTTTTGTTTTTTGTTATTTTAAGTATAATGGTGGCAGAAAGCCTGAGCCAGAATTTTCTTATCACAGAGTCAAGTCTGGGGAATTTTTCATGAGACACTTCTAATTGGAGGAAGAAATGCTGTTGGAATATGACTTGGCTATAAAGTGGAGGAATTGGTATGAGAGTTTTGGAGAAGAGAGACATTGTGTGGTATCAAGTTCTCTTGGAAACCAACTCTAGACAAGTGAAGAGGTTCTAACTTTAGAAATGGCAGACACATAGAAGATACCAGCTCCTCAAAATGTCTCTGATTTCTGATTTGTCTCCCTAATGACTTTGGGAGAATTTCCCCTTGGATGAGGTCAGTTCTTTCTCTCCTGGATTGAGCTGAGTTATGTTTTTAGGGACAGAGCTCATACCTTTTGTGTTTTCTGGTATATTCTAATCTGAATATCCCTGATTTTTGCTTATCATTTGTTTAGGTATATGGATTTACTTACTATTCACTATTTTTGATAATCATTTGTGTAACTAGCATTTAGTAGGAAGAAGTTAAATTGAAGAGTGTAAACTAAGAGAAACGCTCTTCCTTTTAAGGTTTAGAAGCCAGGAAAGTAGCTTTATTATGGGTCTATATATCTATACCATTGATATTTAGTGAAGAATGAGTAGGCAGAAAGATATGGTCTTAGTCAAATATCATTGTTGGAAACTAGAGAAAAATCCCAATATCTAAATTTTCTCAAACTGCCAACTAATTTTGTCTTTGTCTCTCCCTATTACCTCTGAGATAATCCATACCAGCTATGGTATGGATTCCTTGTCTATATATTTAGATATGCATATCTTACATGTGCAATATGTATATAATAAATGTACATGAAATGCCTTGATAATCTTAAAGTACTGTATTAATGCCAACTATTATTGTACAAAGTCAGACTGAAGAAAAGAATATTCTAAATTATATAAGTTATGTATTCTAAGTTAACAGGGAATTTACTGAGGTATTTGAAGTTCCACAACTGAACTACTTTGGGATTTTGGCCAGATATATTTTTTAATGTCTAAAATAAAAAAGGAATTTGCCTATCATCCTCTTCATAGTGAGGCAAGGGTGTCCTATCAGTGGGACACAAACTCTGGAAGTTTATTTGGAACTGGAAAGGATTAAAGACAGACTTTATGTCTGTCATGGGGAGCTTGCTAAACTAAATTCCCGTATCTTGTCTCCTTTAGCCTTCATTATTAAGTAGGCTCATGGGAACTTGAATCATGATCATAAGATCATGATTAGTTTTTTGGCCTCTTCATCAAAATGAATTTTTTGGCCTCAACAACTCAAAGATCAGCTGCTAAGAGATGAGTCAGAAATGCTTAAATACCAAACATGAAACAAGTGTCATTCTTCATTCTATTGATGTGTGTGTGTTTATGTGTGGATGTGTTGGCAAGAGAAATCCCAATCATTTGTAGAGATATTTGTTTGTAAAAAGTAAATCTGTGGGATATCAAGAGGAACAATGTCAATCACTTTCAATGGAAGAAAAAGATGGGAATACTTCAGATTCTTAGTAGCTCATCTCAATTTGGTCAATTCTTTTCACTTGGGGATATTTTTTTTAAATGGTCAGGTAAACAATTATATTGGCACATAAAAAAGATCAATGCCAAATTCACTTTATCACAGGAAAGAAAAAGTAATTGTGATTGCCAGAAGAAAGAAAGATTATTTTGAAAACATATGCAAGTAGGGCAATGAAAATTTTGATGCAATGAAAATTCACATATTTTCTCACTGTGAATATGTAGTCAGCACACTATGAAAATATTGTGTTTCATGTCATATTATAACTCTCTATGTTTAAATATGAGAAATCCTTCGTTCATTTTCCCCAGGTGAGTCAAACTTAATATTACTATGAGGGAGGCTAATTCATAAAAATCCTTTATTATTAAATAATCATTTAGGTCTTTTCTTCATTATCTGGCTCCAATTTGCCTTACCTCTTTGTATTCACTTATATAAGTGCTATTATCCAGGAATATATCTAATAATTAACCTCAGTATACTATATAAATTCCCATTTCCATCCTTTTGGCTCATTTCTTAACTGAAATCTAATTCCTTTTATAAGCCTAATGAATCCTGTCAATACTTCAAGAGTTCTTTCATATGTTTCCTCCTCCTTGAAGGCTATTCCAATTATAAAAAATACACACATACACACACAGAGTAATCTTTCTTTTTGATCCATCTACATCCAAAGTTACAGTGATTTATTGATTATTCTTTTATTATCCATAAACTTCACAACGATAGTATGTTTACACAAAGTATGCTCTAACAATTCCAGCATGTTCTTTAACACAAAAGAGCTACTTAATTAACATTGTTAATTTTATTATTAATACATGCTTTGCACACATGTAGTTACTAGAAAAGTGTTGATAGAGAAAGGGTGAGTTTTGTGCCAGAGAACAGATTTAAATCAATAAAACAACATAAATTAGCTGCTGCATCTCATTTTACTCTCCACCGAGTTCATTGTCCATCTTCCAATACTGCCAAAGAAACATGTACCATTTGGCTATCAAAATAGCCAAATTCTAGAAAATAGGTAGTTTCCATCAATTTAGTTTTCCCCGTGTGAATGATTCTGGTTCTTGAAGAGGAACAAAATGACATCACTGTATTAGAATCGAGTTACATTGTTTCCAGCTGGCTAATCAGAGGAATATGAGCTTGGAGTGCTCTGCCACAGGTCAGACACAAATAGTCCATCTGAACATTTGGGGTAGCTTCTTTAATTTTGTGTACCTCACATTTCTTCTGGGCTAATTTAATTCTGGTTTGCTCATAGAGCATAGCACCTTCTCTGATAAGAGCACATCATCCTGGGTGATCCTGTGCCAGTGTCTCCCATGTTGTACATTTGATTCTAAAGTTCTTAAGAGATACCTTAAGAGTGTCCTTGTATCAATTTTTTCTGATTATCTTAGGAATGCTTACCTCCTGTGAGTTTTCCATAAAATAACTTTTTTGGCAAGTGTACATTTAGCACTGTGAATATTAAGATTTTTTTTGAGTGATTATGGATGTCATTAAGACTATGTAGTATTCAGATATTCTGGTGATAGTATATTGTTGTGCCACAGTTCCCTTTTAATGTCCTAGCCCAGTTTCCTTAATTATTCTCTGCTTCAGGTTATAACCATTCCCTCTTAATGTTTGATAGAATAAAGGTCTTTATTCATTTTAGATATCATTAGAATATTAGGAGCCTCTCCAGTACCTCCCATTAGGTCATCCCCATCCAGGTACCTCCCCCATTATGTCATCATTCTTGTTACCCTATAAAAGAATCTTGTATCGAACATTCAGTGCTAGATTCTCAGAGACGATAGTCTCATTCAGCCCTGGGACCAAATCATGGACCCATTTGCTCCCAGTAAATCTCTCCCATTTAATAAATTATTAATTGTTCTCTAATCTCTATCGGGCTCAGTTTCTCTGTCATTACAATATGGCTGTATAATAGGGACAATCACAAACTCTAAAGAGTAAATATGTGGGTAATCAAAATATCAGTGGTGAAATGAGTTACGGGTATAAATAGGTTACAACATGCATAGTAGGGTATTTGGAGTCAGTCAAGTCAATATTAAGCCCTTTGTTATATGCCAACAACTTGCACTGAGTGCTGACTACACAAATAAAGGAAAAGGACAGGGCAGAGACTATCCAGGGTTCATAATCTAATGGTTAAGACACTATATTAAAGAAAGTTGAAAAGTTGGGGGAGAGTGGTAACAACACGAAGTCCTGCAGCTAGGTAAGAAATTATGAGAAAGCTTCCCTGGGGGCCTTCCTTAACTGGAGGATGTGGAGGAAGATCTGGGAAGAGGAAGGTATCTGATAATCCATCCTCCACCCTCTCTAGCTAGAAGGAAGAAATGGCACCAGAAGCACAGGGTCACTGGGAAGTGTGAGTTTCAGAATTGATGTCATCCTGCAGAAAGCTGAGTTTGGAAATCATGAAGTTCAGAAGAGCAACCAGGTAGGAGATATGCTTGCCATAGGATTCCATGTAGATGTCAGAAGACCTAATTTCAAACCTCACCTTTGACACATGCTCCCTGTATGACTGTGAACAAAATAGTTAACATCTATGAATCTTAGATTTCTTATTTATAAAATGATGGTGTAGGATTGGTCGGCCTGTAAGATTCTAGCTCTAATTCTGTTATCTTTGAATCCTCTGACCCTGCCCACAAGTAGTGGCATAAAAAATTGTCCAGAAAATGTATAAATGGAAAGTAAGGGGGCTGATTATGGAATAAAAGCAAGCCACACTGGGATCTATAGAATTTTCAAAGATCAAGAGAAAATCTTTTCAAGCATGGGGTAGAAGTTCTATGAAAGAGTCATGGGAGGATATTGTTAAGAAAAAACAAGAATGAGAAGTCAACAATGGTACAAGCTGCACCATCCGAAGGTGTACTCCCTTTGATGAGATTATAGATCCATTTGAATAGTAGTAATTCACATTCAGGTATATTTTGTCTTATCTTATCCTTATAATAATCATTGAATTGCGTAATTTATCTCCATTTTGAAGAGGAGGAAACTAAGAAATTGTTCAATATAAGATAATAAAGAATTCCAAATATGTGTAGAAGAATTGCATATGTTTAAACATATATTGAATTACTTGCTCTCTAGAGGAGGGAGGAGGAAGGTTGGGAGAAAAAAAATTGGCAATAAGTTTTTCAAGGGTGATTGTTGAAAACTATCTTTACAAATATTGTTGTACCACAGTTCTCTTTTAATGTCCTGACCCAGTTTCCCTAATTGTGCATTCAGTTACTCTGCCTCAGGTTATAATCATTCCCTTTTAATGTTAGGATAAAGGTTTTATATCTTAGACCCTTAGGCTATACTTATTCCCTTTTAATCTTTGATGGGATAAACATCTTTATCTATTTTAGACTTCATTAGAATATCAGGAGCCTCTCCGGTACCTACCTCTCTTTGTGTCATCCTAGGTGCCTACCCCCATTAGGTCAGCCCCATCCAGGTACCTCCCCCATTATGTCACAGTTCTTGTTATACTATAAAGAATCTTGTGTATCTGACATTGGTGCTGGATTCTTTGAGACGATAGTCCCTTCAGCCCTGGGACCAACCATGGATCCATTGGTCTCAATAAATCTCTCCATTTAATAAATTCTGTATTGAATACTCTCTAATCTCTGTCTTGCTCAGTTTCTCTGGCATTACATTATTTTGAAAATAAGTTATTATTAAAAAAAAAAAAAAAAAGAATTCCAACAACTAGAGCTATCCAAAAGTAAATGGGCTGCTTCAGAAGTTAGGCCTATCATTGGATTCTATAAAGCCTCGATGACACTATTCCAGCTTTTATATTCTTGTTCACCTGAAAATTAGAAACAAAGCCTTTGTAGTCTCAGACTCAGAAATTCTATGAGATTGAGAGAAGTTCTCCACCTTGCTGGTTAGGTAACAATGGATGTAAGTTAACCTCTGTGAGTTTCAGTTTCCTTAGTTGTACAGTTAGTCTGATTTAAAGGTTTTTTTAATCTTTAAATCTTGGGGGAAGCTAGGTGATTTAATTGATAGAGTATCAGACCTGGAATCAGGAAGACCTGAGTTCAAATCTAGTCTCAGATACTTACTAGCTAAAGAACCCTGGGCAAGTCCCTTGTTTGCTTCAGTTTTCTCATCTGTAAAATGAGCTGGAGAAGGAAATGGCAAACCATTCTAGTAGCTTTGCCAAGAAAACCCCAAATGTGGTCAAGAAGAATAAGACATCAGTGAAAAAAAGCTGAACAACAGTGGTCATATAGTTTATGTGCCTCTGCTCCTGAGATCAGTGAGTTTAATCATTCTGTGTGAGTTTGAGATTGTGTTTTTAGCTGTGATAAAACAGTTTCTAAAAGAAACCTATTTGTCAAAACAGTGACTAGGTTAAAAAAAAAGTAGCTAAATCAACAAGCATTAATTAGGCACTTTATACATGTTAGTAAATTGCACTAAATGTTGGAGACACTATATTCAATCCTGCTTATTCTTCATTATTTGGAAAAAAAATCTCAAAGAGCATGCTCTCTTCACAATCTTTTAAGTGTTTAAAGGAAATCATTGTGATTATTATCAGTGAATTTCAGATCATACTTGGGAAGTCTTATTTTTCTGATACAGTTCTATAGCTTCAATTCTTTCTTTTGGGTGCAGATAACTTATGACATTTTCCCTTTGAACTCTCTTATTTCTTCTCAATTTTATTTTAATGAAATATTAGTATTTCATTCTCTAACCTGGGGGGACAAAAATTTACCTTTGTATGCCTAGCGTAAGTTCTATTATCTATCATCTTATGACACATATTTTACTTTTTGATATCTGAAATGTTCCTTTATGTCATATGTTAAATTATCCATTACTAATTCAAATTTTTTCCACAATTAATAGATTTTTACTTACTATTTCTTCCTTGAAACATTGTGACCCTGACATTGGTTTCTCAACAAACATTCATTTATTCTGCTTCCTTACAGTGGGCTAAAAGAGAGGATAGACGTATCTTTCTCAATTAATTCTCAATTTGCATTTTGACTGCCTGAGACTGGCATCAATGTTTCAGCCTCTACATCTTTGGCAAACTACTTGCTTGGAAAAATATAATGATAGCTGAAACATTTGTATTCATTTAAAACATCTGACAGGACAAAGATGTCAGGTGATGGGGAGGAAACTTTTTGATTTGTTGATTTTTACTGGAAATAGATTTCCTTTAGTGTTATTTTTCCTAAAACTAAAAATTCACTAAATGCATTAAGCATGTCTTTTCTATATAAGGTTCTGTGCTAGGCATTAAAGAATGAATCAAAGATAAATGAAATGTATAAAGTTTATATGGCATAGTAGTAGGATCACAACTTCTGAAATCAGAGGATCCAGATTAAAATCATACCACTGAAGTTTACTAGCTGTATGAGTAAACCATCTAATCTCCCTTGACATAAATTTCCTTAATGGAGTTGGTTCATTGTATTTCATTCCCTGGAGGTATTTCCAATCTAATAAGGGAAATGGATAGGATTAGAGACATGCAAAATGTTTCCAAATGAAAGTGAGAGGGTAAAACATTGGCTGAAATTAGAGACTCACCTCACTTCCCTAAATCTTAAAATTCTTCTCTGTGAAATAGAGATTCGGGCCTACCTATTTCCCAAGGTTGGAGTAATGATCAAATGAGATAATGAATATCAAATTCTTTTATTAGTTGTAAAGTGCTGTATAAATGTGAGATATTATTATGACTAATGATTTTTATTATTATGTTTAAGAGAAGAATGAGAAACAGAATGACCTAGGGGTTAGAAATTGAATCTCAGCATCCGAGGATATGTCTGGGGCTTCTGATATGTACATATGGCCAAGGGCAAATCACTTAACTTTTCAATATCCCAAGGCAATTATATAAGAATAGATGTCAATCTATATTAGTAGATGAAGATTCCTTATTTAGAGTTTTTAGTTTTATGAAATTGGTCAAAAATAGAAAGGAGGTAGGAGCAGAGAACCAAGGGGAGAAATGTTATATTGCCATGGAAATTCAAAAGTAAGAGTGATAACTGCAAATTGGTTCAAGAGAAATACAATGAAGGAAGACTTATTTAAACTAAACTTCAAAGAATGTGAGTATTTCAACTGGTAGAGAGCTTGAGGAAGGGAAATTTCAGGCATAGGAAATGAAAGAACAAATTTTAGAAAGTGTTTGGGATAGCATAAATTACAGTTTGTTTGGCACACAGTATGCCCAAAGAGGGTTTTGTATAGGAAAAGGAGGCAATGTAGTGGAAAGAGATTTGACTTTGGAATAAGAAAATTCAGTCTCAATCTTGGACCTGCCATTTACTATCCTTGTGATTGTGGGCAAGTCTCAGGTTTTTCTTCTGTAAAATTAAATATTTGGAATGGATGATCTCTATGGTCCTTTATAACTCTTAACTTATGATTCTATGACAAGGATGTAAAAACAGATAGTAAAGGGCATGGAATGGTAGGCTGTATTCCATTTATCTATATATATTTCATATATTCATCATACTTTCCCTACCTGCTAGGGTAAGTTGAAAAAGTTATGAGTTTATGTTTGGCTAATATGTCATACATATCAGCATACTTTGAACAATTGGACATGCTAGCAATTTTATTTTGTTTTCAATACCTCCAGTTGATTTACTATTGATATTTTTTCATTTAAAAATGCAACATTTATTTTGACAATTCTACATTTTCTTTACAGAAATCCATGTATGCCCATTATTTTTAAATTGTCTTCCAAGTGGTATTGGTAAAGTGGCAACTACATGGGAAAATAAACAAAGAAAAAAGTATGCCTAAATGGGACTCTGTTATACTCTTAGTCACACATCCCCTGGGCAGAAATGCTTTTCTCAATATGGTGTGTGATGCTACTAAACTATAAAGATCCCTGCTGATATTTCAGGAAAATTAGGTCCTCAGAATTTCTGGAGGAGGAGTAATGTTAAAGAAGTAGCACACATGGAAGGTAGACATTTAGATGGTTTTCTATAAATCTGGTCTGAGGAAATAAATCTGGAAATAAATAGGAGAGAAGATGTTTGGTTTCTTGGTTTCTCTAGGAAAGTCACTGTCATGAGGATGAGTTTATTAAAGACCAGTCTTTATTCACTTGGTCTTTTCTTTTCTTTTTAAAATTAAGTTAAAATTGTTTGGTTATATTTTAAGTTTCAAACTATGTCCCTTCCTCCTTTCTCAAACCACAGTAGAGAAGATCATCATTTAATACAGATATGGAAGTAGATAAAGCTATATGTAAAACTATACAATACATACTTATTTTTATCAATTTATTATCTAGAGATGGATGGCATCTGGCTTCATAGGTTCTTTGTAATTTATTTGAATATTTATAATTTAGTTTAATTGTTCAAGCAATATTGTTCTTATTTTATCCAACATTCTCTTGGTTCTGTTAATTTTACTCCACTATTTCATGCACATCTGTCTATCTAAAATCAACCTGTATATTATTTCTCATAGCATAGCAGTAGCATAGCAGTATTTATCACAATTATATAATACAATTTGTTTAGTCATTCACCAATTGATAAGCATCCCTTCAATTTCTAGTTCTTTGCCACCACAAAGAGAGCTGCTATAAATATTTTAGAACATATAAGTTCTTTCCCCCTTTTCCTTATTATCTTGGGAGAAAAATGTTTAATAGTGATATTGTTGGATCAAAGGATATTCAGTTTTTACAACTCTTTGGGTATAATTCCAGATTATTCTCCAAAATGGTAGGACAAGTCAGTTCACAATTTCACCAACAGTGTATTGGTGTCCCAATTTTTCCACATCTCCAACATTTGTCATTTTACTTATCTATTGTTTAAGCCAATCTGATAAAGGTGAGATGATATTTTTAAATTGTTTTAATCTACTTTTCTCTATTTAATAATAATTTAGAACTTTTTTTTTTTCATATAACTACTTATAAAGCTTTGATTTCTTCAGTCTAAAACTGCCTGTTGATATCCTTTGACCATTTGTAAATTGGGGAATGACTCATATTATTATAAATCTGACAAAGTTCTCCATATGTTTGAGATATATAAGCTTTATCAGGGAAATTGTCTATAAAATCCTCTTCCCACAATTTTTTGCTCTTTTTCTTTTCTTACTAAGACAATTGGAATTAAGTGACTTTTCCAGATCACACAACTAGGAAGTATTAAGTAGGGCCAGATTTGAATTCAGGTAATCCTAATTTCAGGGCTGGTGCTCTATCCACTGCACCATTTAGCTGTCCTGTTCTATTTCTAATCCCTATTATATCAGTTTATACAACCCATTTTTAATTTAATGTAACCAAAACTATCTGTTTTATGCCTCACAATACTCTTCATCCCTTGTTTATTCATAAATTATTCTCTTATTCCCAAAGCTGATAGGTAATGTGACATGTTCTTCTAATTTATATATAATATCTGCCTGTATAGCTAGGTTATGTATCCTTATTTTAACAAATGATATAAGATATCAGCCTATGCCTCCTTTTTGCCAGATTGCTTTCCAGCTTTTTTGTTTTTGTTTTTGTTTTTTTCTGAGGCTAGGGTTAAGTGACTTGCCCAGGGTCACATAGCTAGGAAGTGTTAAGTGTCTCAGATCAAATTTGAACTCAGGTCCTCCTGAATTCGAGGCTGGTGCTCTATCCACTGCGCCACCTAGCTGCCCCAGCTTTCCAGTTTTCCAACTATTTTTACCAAATAGTAAATGCTTATCCCAAAAACTTACATCTTTATGTTTGTTAAATACAAAATTATTATTATAATCACTTACTATGTTTTGCATGTCTATTCTGTTCCATTGATTTACTTTTCTGTCTCTTAGCTGGTACCAGATAGTTTTGAAAATTATCACTTTATAATTCAGATCTGGTACTATCCCACCATTCTTTACATTTTTTTTTTTTCATTAATTCCTTTGGTATTCTTGACCTTTTCTTCTTCCAGATGAATTTTGTTATTTTTTTCTAGGTGAATAAAATTTTTTTTGACAATTTAATTGGGATGGCATTGAATAAATAGATTGGGTAGAATTGTTATCTTTTATTATATTGGCTCTGTCCATTTATGAACAATTAATATTTCTCTAATTATTTAAATTTGACTTTCTCTAAATAAAATGTGCTTTATAATTATGTTCATGTAATTTCTAGGTTTATCTTGTCAGGTATACTTCCAGATTTTTTATGCTACCTACTCTTTTGTTTTTTTCTGAAGCTAAATAGTTACCTCACTTTGGGTATGAAGAATATGCCTGAGCCAGCTCTTATTGGTTCATGAGAGCTGATTGTTCATTTTTCAGTGTGAACATTACATATTAGAAATCACCTTAAAATCAGAAATTTTACAAATCAGGCTTGATTTAATATTCTGCTAATTGACTTAGGAAAAAGTTAAATCAAATTTTAAAGCATGTCTTGGGTACATTTTTTTCAGAGATCTTGTAATTAAAAGATTTACTAGCACACCTCTTGTTAAAATTCAGGAAAACCTAGTCTAATTCTGTAATGGTTTTGCCACCTTGACCATATTAAATGATCCTTCTAGGCCTTAGTTTCCCCTTTATAAATTGCTATTCCAAATAAAGAGGTTTGAATAATCTTTCCTAACACTAACATTTTGTTCTTATTTTTAAAGATTATCAGTAATAGAAGAAAGGTGGTCATGAGACTGGCACAAGCACATCTCAGAAAAGTGGGAATGGTTCAGAGGCCAAAGAAAAATTTGTCACCGACTTTCTGATATAGCTCTCACTGTCAAATGTGCTCTTTGAGCTAAAACTTCAGGTATTTTACATCACAACATTCCTCCTTATACAAAACTGAGCAGCATAAATGAAAAACTAGCCCCCTGATGCTCTGTTAGAATGATGACTTACTTTTCTCCCTCCATGTCTCTTCTTCTTCCTTTCCTTAAGAACAATCACCTCTGCATCTGCAATGAAATGGGCCAATTTTCAAACAATAGCTTCCCTAAGATTTTATGTGCTTGGCACTAGGCAAACACAGAATTAGAGTTTATTTATAGGAAGTGCTGCCTTACCACTTCCACAGCTCAATTGTACTGCCTTCCTGATTTTGATAACTTGAAATCTTTGAAATGGCCACTTATAAAAGTTTGAACCCAATATAAGATCAACAAGGATATGTTTTCTTTTCTTTTCCTTTCGTAACAGGAACTTGTATAGGCATTCTCTAACTGGTTCCAGTCTAATAAATATAGGTGAACAATAGCTTTGTATAAAATATGAACTAAGCATGCCTGAAAAAACTCTCCCTTCTTTCCCCCCAGATGATTTGTTTCTCTTTGGATTTCTCTTCCTTGGCTAACAGCATCTGAAGAGAGAGACAAGTGTTTTAAGGGGACAGGTCATGGTTATTCTCCCTCAGATGCGAGATACATACAACTCCATGAATACCAGATTGTTCTTTGCTTGCCTCAGCATTTGTTCCTTTGCTTTAGACAGAAAGCAAAGGCTTTATAGCTTTATAAGTTTGAAAATCAGGAGAGCAAACCCCTAGGAGTCAGTGGTAGATTTCAGGCCAGTTGTTTTTCATTTGTTCATTCATTCATTTTAAGCAATTTTCACATCAGTACCCTGAAGACAAAATTTCTAGACACAATGATTACTCATCCCTCATGGATACTGCATTTGTACTTAAACTTGGTGTGATCAATGAAATGCACAAACTTTAAGTCTGAGTCCACTTTCCCCGAAGATATTTAGCATAGGGAAAAGTGTGCTAGGAGGAAATGTTTGCATTTTTTGTTATTGCTATATCATCAATGTGAATACCCTGTTATGAAAGTTGATTGATGTTGAAGTTAAATATTCTAAATGACTCTAGTCACTATTAGCTTACAGTAGTTGAGATAGAGAGAGCAGAGAATACAGATACTGAGAGTTCAAGTACAAGGGAAGAATAGTTCTTTTGGGGGACTACTTGGATGTAAGGGGAAAATACAAAAGTCTGTTCCTGCCATATCTGCAAGAGATGAAAACTAACAGACAGCTGTGCTACTTTTTTCAGGGGAAATAATATGACTCAAAACATTCAAAAGTCACAAGAAAAGAAACTGATTGTACACAAAATACAAAAACATCACAGCACACAAAATTGTAGGAATACATCAGTTTTTTGTTTCAGTTTGGTAAAACTAGCTATTAGCATGAAGGGAATGTGATTTCTTTTTTTCTTTTTATTTTTTTGATGTATGGAAAACAAAAAAATATTAAGCAATTCTGGGATATTCTTGGAATCCATGAATTTATTAAGTGCAGAAGAGAAATATTAGATCTTTTTATAGATCTTTTTTTTTTCTTTACACAAGGTGGCAGTATTTTCATGAGAATATAGGAAACTATAAACTAGATAAAAACCATTTTCTTTCACTTTATGTTTATGGTTCTAAAATGAGAGAATATCAGTTCATAAGTATCTGAGACAAGATTTGAACTGAGAAAGAGGAGTTTTCCTGACTTCCAACCTGGCACTATATGCACCGTGCTACCTCACTGTTCCAGGAAGTGACATGGATGATGGCAAAAGGCAAAGATTCTTTTACCCTCTGGTTATTGGAATGTAAAATTGATTGTTCCTCTACATTACTACATGTAGCATTAGTTATGTTGAATGGAAAAAAATAATTTACAGTAGCCTTAGGAAGCTGGTACCTTGTTCAATGATGAATTTCCTTCACAGATGCTACTTTAGTTGATGAACATAGCAGGGCCACATCATTGCTAATAAAAGTTATGTATCTGTAACCTTCATAAAATATGATGAAGTTGAAATACCCTAAATTCTAGACTGTAACCAGTCTTTGCTCAAACATTTATAAGTCCTTCTGCCTCATTTGCCTTTGAGCCAATTCTCTTTCATAGAAATGTATTCTTTTTTATCCTATAAAAGAATATTATTTTTGCCAGATAACATGTGTGCTCTTGCAGTCCATATATAGTTTTGTAAGACTGCAGGTATTTTTAGCAAGGTTGATTTTAAGAGTGATGTTTTTTTTTTTCTTTAGCAGAAAAACAAAAATTAGTTCTTAATTACCCCTTTTATTATTTGCTAGCTCTAATCTTTGTGTAATTGGCTTGTGTAGAACCACCTTAATTTTCTGCCTAATTATTAACTTATTTGCTAAAGATGCTGCATTCTAAGTTTTAGTTATGACACTCTTACAACAATAATAACAACAAGAACTATCCTAATTAGATAATTCTGCTTTGGAAATATTAAATCAGCTTTGGTTTACCATAAAATTATGGTTATGTTATTCCAACGCAGTTTAATTCCAAAGCTAAATTAATATGAATTTTCTTCCTTTAGTCATTCCTCTTATCTAAATGATTGCCAATTATAGGGGCTATATTTTAGTGGAGATTGTAAACTGGAATTACCTTAGCATATATGTATGCTCTAGACTCACTATTCCAGAGTCAAGCTGATAATATTTCCTCCTCAAAGATCTAAGGGTATCTTGAGGAATTGAGGTATCTTTTCCTATACTGTCAAACTCTAGCCTCCATTCTATTATTTTCCTTTTTCATTAGCCATTAGTGACTAGTAGATTAGTTCTTTTTGATCCATTATTATCAATTAACTTTTTTTTTTCCTCCCCTGAGGTTAAGTGACTTGCCCAGTGTCACACAGATAAGAAGTGTTAAGTGTCTGAGATCATATTCGAACTGGGGTCCTCCTGAATTCAAGGCTGGTGCTCTATTCACTGAGCCCCTCAATTCACTGAGCTGCCCCTCAATTAATTTTTATAAAAGGAAAATTTCTTTCAAGATATAGCAAGAGCAGGAGTACAAAATCCATCCTTCTTCCCACCACCAAATACCAATGAAATACACCTATCCAAACACTTATCATCACCAAATATATCTAGGATAAATTTTCTCCCACTTAATTTCTTGGCTTCTGGCAGAATGTGCTCAAACTTAATGCAATTTCTAAATCTCATTAGTCTTACCAAGTTCCATGCCCCAAAGTGGCATTGCTACTAGAGAGGTCCTCATCTTAACTACTGTGGAGCTAGGTACTGAGGGGAGATGTTATATTTAAAATTTTTATTTTGCTATTTCTTTGGGGAATTGATGCTGTGGTGCCTGAAGAATCTATTATGGACTTGACTGCCAGATTCTTCTGACCTCTGACCTTTGGTAATTTACAAAGTTTGCAGCCTTTAACTTTTTTCACCTAAAATAAAAGAACAAATATCCAGGCTAAGACCTAAGACCTATCTATATTCATGGGACCATATATCAAGTCAGGAGCCAAAAAAATCTAAATATAGATAAATCTAACTAAACTTTGAATCTAATCTCCTTCCCCTCTCCAAGGACAGATGGTTCAAGGAAGAGGAAGATTGAGCCCCAGGGACCTCAGCTCTATAACTGAGGGAACATGATCAGTAGGAGATCATCACTGACTTCCAAAATTGAACATAATAAATAAAACAAAACAATAAAAACACTGCAGGCCCATTTCTCCAAATCAAGGTGAAAAGGAGGGGACATTCTTTCATCCTGATTTAGTTAGTGATGTCTGTTTTGTGGTGAATTGTGATCTTCATCCCCTCGATACAGCTGGAAAAGAGTAAATAGGAAAGAGGCTGTCTCAGTTTGGCTAGTTTAAAAGATTCAGCCTTTCCATGCAGATAATTAAAAGAGGTTACTCTTACCCATGTGGTAGAGGACACAGTGTCTCCTTATTAAACAATTTGGACATGCCTAGAACAAGACCTTTAGGGTGCCTCTATGTTCGTTGATCTGGGAATGCTCCAAGTTTTAGTTTGCAAGAAAACAAAAACAAAAACAAAACTAGCCTAACTAGCACGGGACAGATGTAAGAATATTGTTCCTACAACACTCTACCTTTCAACTTGATGGTAAAATTCTTAATGTATTCTAGTACAGGGATTCTTAAATTTTTTTCTCTCAACTCCTTTTTGCTCCAGAAGTTTTTATGGACACTGTCTCAAATCTGAGCCGAGGTGTTTCTGGAAGCATTTGTGTATGTGGAGGGCAAATTTAGCATGTTGTAGGTTCAGAGTCAAGACCTCAGTGAAGTTGTGTGATATAACATAAATAAATGCTGCCAGAAACATCTCACATTCATTACACATTTGATTTTGAATTAATTTTTTGTCTTTATATTCAGAAATCTTTTACTGTTGCCAATTTTTTTGCCACCCCCATGTTCAGTAATGCACCCACAGTTTAAGAAGTTTTGTTCCAGTAGACCTTTCATCACTTAAATGACATTAGAATTATTGGTCACTCCTGATCTGATATTCAAAAAGTTTACTATATAAAACACTAATATAGGAAAAGAAATAGCAAAATAAACAATTTTAAATGTAACATCTCCCTGAAATGTTACTAAGTCTCAAAGAGTTTCAAGAATAACTTAGTCCTGTGTCTAAAGGATCAGGTCCATATAATGCAATTCACAGTGGGTGTCAGTATAAAAAGGTGACATGCAAGAAGCAACAGGAACATCAATATTATAATAAAGTTGGTGCTTCTTCCTGTATTGTTACTCTTCCCAATTACAGATCAAGGAGAATTACTCTGTACTCTTTACTCACTTAGTGTTGTTTGGTCTTAGAATACAAAATGTTTTCTAGTAAGAGAGGTTCCTTAGAAACTGCTCCTCTGGTCTGTGAGAACTGTTTAACAATTTTCACCTCCTCCTGGAGTAAGATATATGGACATGTGTCAATTTGCAGTGAATAGGCAGGGATATAGAATAAGTTAAAAAGTTTCTATGAATTGTAAAACACACCCCCTCCAGAATGCTAGCCTTTGATTCTCCAACCCCTCTTTGGTAAGGAGTTATACAATGATTATGGGGTATTGTTCTGATAGTGGAAGAACAATCAATTTTACATTCCAGCAACCACAGGGTAAAAGAGTTGGACATGACTGAACAGCAATAATGCCATTGTCCACTCTTCTTTCACTGAGCTGCCAATACTCTGCTATGTATTGTCACTAGAACTTGCTTCTATATCAATTTCCTTCCTTCCCCACTGTGCTGTTGACTATTTTCCACTGCCTTCTCTTCCAGAGGCTCTGCTGCTCTGTGTTAGGTCAGAGTATTGTCAAAGAGACACCTAAAGAGAATCAAGCTATCACTGCTGGTATGACTGTGTCCCACTATGTAGAAAGTTGCTTTGAGCCTGAGCTACCATTGCCTACTTGTGCTTAGTAGAAGCCTTATAGATGCTTTTACTCCTGGGATTTAATTACCCTTTTATGTTAGGACCAGTTGTTGTAGATCCATGTCACTAAAGTGTTAATGAAATCAGTAACTGCCACACAGAATCAATGAATTAGGAAACTAAAAGATAGTGGCTGATCATTCTAGTGCTTGGGTTCCCCTTCCTGTCAGGGTTAATCTTCTACAATGCAAAAAATTACTCCTGTTCTCAATTAGCCTCCATGGAGAGACCCCAGAATTCCTCACATTTTGAACTCACAAGGTTACCTAGAAGACTAAGAATGCTCTTTGTGAACTTACATACTCAAGGGAAGGACAACACAAAACAAAAATAACTATTCCTCTCTAGGCCAGCAAATGTCTGCTATATGCATGAACTAGCTATTTCTATGTCTGGAGCCTGGTTTTTGCGGGTTTCCCTCACTGGAAATTTCATAAAGAATTATAGTTCACAGAAACCTTTTAACTTATTCTGTATCCCTGCCTATTCACAGCAAATTGATTAGGGATAAAATTGATACATGTCCACATATCCGATTCCAGAAATAGTTGGGGTTCTGATAGAAACAAACATTATTTTTTAATGCCTACCCCAATAGCTTTCATAAAAAAAAAAATCACAAAAAAATTTATGTAGCAAAATTTCCCTTTGCCTCTTTAATTTTAAATTAAAAAAAAAAAAACTCAATTTCATCAACACAGTAGTTAGAAAATACTAAAATTCTAGGGCTTTGCATTCTGTTTTTGTTGGGGTCCCTCATGCAACATGTCAATAGCTGGTTATGTACACTTACAATTATAGTACTGTGGACTTCTTGTTCAGCTGCATTGTGATTTTGAAAAAGGCATTCAAAACCAAACAGTGATTTCCCTATTCATGCACAAATATGACTCATTTAAAGCTAAGATGTACCTTCTTTCAGTAGGCCACCCCCAAACAATTAGGTCATGATGATCATTAGAAATACAAAGGCATTGAGTCTAAGCAAGAACAGAGTACAATTAGTTGTTCCAAATTTGTACTTTTCTAATGAGGGGAAAATCTCAATAATAAAAACAGTCCTTCCAGATTGTTTTGAATGTAAATTGAGTTCTGAGGAAATGTCCTAGTAAAACCTAGAGAATATTTGATTAAAATACCAGGCTGGAAGACCCAAAGTCAATACATCTGGAGGATCCAAAAGACATTTATCAGGGATTATGTTCTAGGCACAGTTCTTTAGGACAGAGCATCCTCACATCATGGAAGCACCTCTCAGTAAACAACCACAAGAAGCCTGAATGCCAATCCAGGCTCACCTTTCTCTGTTCTGCCTAGTCCCTGGTTTGTTATATTCCAATCTTGTTAGACTACATCAATTATGCTGGGCTAAGCCCAACATAGGTCAGTTCCTTGGTAATTCATGTTTGATATGAGGCACTTATAGATCATTCAGCAGTTAACAAAAGGAAAACCACTTAGTCATTGCAGGAGATTCAAGAATAGGTGTTATAAGCCAATTCCAGTTGTGAATTAAGTGAAGCTCCTTTGCCTGAGTTGCTCATGATTCAACAGTCAAGCATTAGATCGCCTGAAGTTCCTTTTGGCTGACAGGAAGTGATGTCAACAGCCTGAACCTTTAGTCTCTAGAGCCATTCAAGTATCAAAGAAAGTCTCAATAATTTTTTGTTTTGTTTGTTTTGTCCTAGGGTCACACAGCTAGGAAGTGTTAAGTGTCTGAGGTCAAATTTGAACTCAAGTCCTCCTGACTTCAAGGCTGGTGTTCTATCCACTGCATCAACTAGCTGCCCTTCCACAAATTTTAAGGAAAAACTAGTCTAACATGCAGGTAAAAATTAGGATGTTGCTCCTATCACAGGTCGCTTTTAATTAAATATATTATCCTACAATCCTAATGTGTTGTATGCCTATGTGAAAAAAAAAAAAAAAAGTTTAAAAAAAAAGTAGCAAAGTAGCCCAGAGAAGGAGAAAAATCTGTTTGAGGTGTATTGACAGGAAAAGGCCTGATGGAAGAGCAGGACAGGAACCTTGGAGTATAAGTAAAACTGAACCACCTCCCAAGTATGAGTACATAATCACATTAGTGATTAAGGAAAATTACTTGGCTGCAAAGGATAGAATAAAAGTTGCTTGAGGGCAAGGCTTATTTCCCTTTTATATTTTTTTACCTCAGGACCCAGTACAGTGACTGACTTTTAACAGATGTTTAATAAATGTTTCTTGTTTGAGTTCATTCCCTTTATATTAATATGATCATATTTGTTTCCCAATGTCCCAATTCACTGAGTCACTTTCCAAGAGCAAGGGTTTAGTTGCACTCACGTGCAATTTGAAACAAGAGAAAATGACTTCTTTCAATTTGATTTCCTTTTCATTGGTGGATAGTTTTCCCTTTTCATTTTTGAGACTAACAATTTGAATTTTCTCTTTCCTTTTCTAATCAAATTAACTAAAACTTTACCTATTTTTTTTTTTATAAAACCAACTCTTTTATTTATTAATTTAATAATTTTTCTTTTTTTTTTACTTTCAATTTTACTAATCTCTCCTTTTATTTTTAAAATTTCAAGTTTGGTATTTGATTGGAGGTTTTTAATCTGTTCTTTTTCTAGCTTTTTTTAGTTAAAAGCCTAAGTGATCGATCTTCTTTCTCTATTTTATGCAAGTAATCATCTAAAGATATAAAATTTCCCCTCATTACTGCTTTGACTGCATCCCACAAATTTTGGTATGCTGTCTCATTATGTTATTCTCTTGAATGAAATTATTGATTGTATCTATGATTTGCCATTTCACCCATTCATTCTTTAGGATGAGATTATTTAGTTTCCAATTACTTTTTGGTCTATTTCCCCCTGGCCTTTTATTAAATGTAATTTTTATTGCATCATGATCTGAAAAAAAAATGCATTTACTATTTCTGCCTTTCTGCATTTGATTTTAAGGTCATTGTGTCCCAATATATAATCAATTTTTGTATAGGTTCCATGAATTGCCAAGGAGAAAGTGTCTCTATTCAATTTTCTCCAAAGATCTGTCATATCTAGCTTTTTTAGTATTCTATTTACCTCTAACTTTTCTTATTTATTTTGTGGTTTAATTTATCTAGTTCTGAGAGAACAAGGTTGAGATATCCCACTATTAAAGTTTTGCTGTCTCTTTCTTCTTGAAGCTCTCTTAACTTCTCCTTTAGGAATTTAGATGCTATGCCATTTGGTGCACATATGTGTAATATTGATATTGCTTCATTATCTATGGTACCCTTTAACAAGATATAGTTTCCTTTCTTATTTCTTTTAATTAGATCAGTTTTTGCATTTACTAAGATCAAGAGATCAGGATGGCTACCCCTAATTTTTTGACTTCACCTGAAGCATAATAGATTCTTCTGCTCCAGCCCCAAAGTAGTATTCTCAAAGGCACATTGTACACTAGGTCTAGGGTCAGACTCTTCCTAATTTCAATCTGGTCTCTGACACTTGTTAGCTGTAACGTGCTGTTGTCTCCAGAAGCTGCCGATCGCTCTCTGGGAGGAGATCTGCTGTGTCAACTCAAATCTCTCAGACAGATTCTTCTTCCTATAGAGAACCATTGTCTCCAGACAGTTGCCGTTAATTCTGGTCCAGAGTAGTGACTTCCCTCTTTTATCCTCCCAGAGAATGGGCGTGGGATAATGCAAGGGCTTCTGGGAAAAATTACTTCAACCAATGAACTTGCTCCTCCTAAGCATGCAAGCTCTTCCCCAGGAATTCACAAGTAAAAACTCCCAGTAAAGGCTGGAACTAGAGAATTGTCAAGTACCAACTTAGCACTTAGTAAGAACCTAATATCTCATTATCTCATTAGCACTTAGCAAGAACCTAACAGTTAGCCATGTAATTCTGGGTAAATTCCTTAACTTTGTTTGGCTCAGGTTCCTCATATATAGAATAAGTTAGAGAAAGAAATGTCAAACTATTCTAACATCTTTGTCAAGAAAATCCCAAATATGGTTATGACATGACTGAAAACTACAAATATGCTCAAATTAATATAAAGGGAATGAAATCAAGCAACAAGCATTTATTAAACACCCATTAAAAGCCAGGCATTGTACTAGGTCTTGAGAAAATAAATATAAAAGGAAAATAGGCTTTACCTTCATGCAATTTTTAGTCTTCCAATGTAGTCAACTAATATTCCATAATCACTAATATGATCATGCACTATCTCACTCAACCAACCAGAATACCTTTCTTTGGTTTCTGGGATAAAATACAAACTCCCCAGTTTGGCTTTTAAAAGCCCTACACAGCTTGGCCCCAACCTCTTTCCACACTTCATTCAACATTACTTTTATTTCTTCACTCTGCAATTGTGCTCAACTGACCATTTTCTGTTCCTTACACATGACATTCCATCTCTCACCTCCATCCTTTGCACTACCTACTCTTATGACTAGAATACACTCCTTCTTTCCTTTTACTTCATACAGTTTCTCTCTTCTGAATCCCCCTAACTACTACTGCCTTCCTTTCTAAATTATCTCAGATTTAACAACTCTGAATATATTTGTATTTATTAACTTTATATTATATATGTATGTATTAATAATACCCCCATAAGAATATAAGGGATGTTAAAATTTATTTTATTTTTTGTACTTTTATCATTGAATGGATATGGCTTCAGTCACATGAAACACCTTGAAGACTTAGCTTAAAAAGGTCAAGGTCTCCCATTACATCTAGAGCCATATTCAATCATCCTGATTTATGCCTGCACATTGGACCCAGATGTCTCTGGAGGAAAAAATAAAGCAGGTGACCTTGCATAGCTCTCTCTCATTTAATTCCAGTTCACTTACATGTCATGGCAACACTTCCCTGAAGTCATGTCCTCTTCTACAATGAAGGACAAACAACAATCTCAAATACATGTATCATTGTGCCTGGCACACAGTAGGAACATAAGAAATATTTTGTTGATTATATAGCATAATTACTTCATTTTATTTCTTTATTTCGTTTTAAGATGAAGGAACAATAGGAGTATAACATTTCCCTAGGGAGTACATTTTGTCCTATACCATCGCAGTATCTTGGGAGAATGGGTTTATAACTTAATGTAAAAAAAAAATTCTTCATAGCCTTGTTTAACGCATAAATATATCATCACTGCTCAATGGGTATTTATCTTAGCTATTACTGGAATGTATTTTAAAAGTTATTCCTTGATGCCTTGGTGTTTACTTTGAAGATATATGGAAAAAAAAGATAATAGGGAAAGTAAACTCAGAGATGACATATTTTTACACAGCATTTGTCCCACTAAATTCACTTTCAAAATCAGTGTGGCTGATTGATGGATGAATGGATGAGTCTATCTCTGCTATTGCTATTTTTTTTTTTCAGGTTATTTAGGATTTTACAGCTCGTGGTCTGGCTTCCAGCAAATCCCAAAGTGAATTTTCATCACTATTTTAAGTGGTTCGCTCTTCTTATTTTTGAAAGCTTGTAAGATCAAGACTATGTCCAAGTTCTTTACCCACAATAGGAAAAAATAATCTCAAAGAAACAAAGAGCAGAAGTTCATTTTTCACTCAAATTAATGAATACAATCCTTTGCTCTTATAGCATTGTCTCCCTCATCAGAACACAAGAAAGTAGGATACAGTCTGACCCTGACACTGCATCTTAAGGGACAATAAGTTTTTCCTAGGTGTAGTTGTAGCTGTTGAAAATTACATTTTGGGGGGCATCTAGATGGTGCAGTAGATAGAGCATCAGCCCTGAAGTCAGAAAAACCAGAGTTCAAACATGGTCTCAGACACTTAACACTTCTAGCTGTGTGACTCTGGGCAAGTCACTTAACCCCAAGTGCCTCAGGGGGGGGAAATATTACATTTTTATAAGAAGAATATAGATAGAATCAGATACTTTTATATAAAGCAAGGAAGGTGGCTTATGATATGGAAAATAGTATTTCAGATCAGCTTTCTGTCAGTCAATAAACATTTGTTAACTGCCCACTACATGTCAGGCAATGTACTAAGTAGTAGGGATACAAAAAGAGACAAAAGACAAACTTTGCTAAAGAGTTTAGCCTAATGAAGGAGCAAAAAAATATGTACAAACAAGCTAATTACCAGGAAATTAGAAAATAATTATCAGAAGAGAAGCACAAAAAGAAAGAGAAATTGGGATCTTATCTGAAACTTGAAGGTAGCCAAGGAGACCAAGAGAAAGAAATGAGGAGAGGGAATATTCTAGGCATGAGAGACAACCAGATAAAATGACCAGAGTTGAGAGTGTTTTGTTAATGGAAGAAAGAAATTAATGTTATTGAAACAATGAGTATATGTTGGAAAGGAAGATGTCAAAAGATTGGAAAGATGGGGAAAGGGATACTAGGTTATAAAGGCCTTTAAAGAACAAGTAGAGAATTTTGTATTTGCTCCTGGAGGTAGTTTACTAAATAAATGGTAAGATGGTTGGATCAGTACTTTAGCAAAATCACATTAGGGACTGACAGGAGTTTGAGTGAGAATGGGGAGAGATTGGAGACTCTCAGATTCACTAATAAGATACTGTAATTATCAAATCATGAAGTGATGAGGGCTTTCACCAGTATCAGAGTAGAGGAGTTTTATTTGTTGTATTTGAGAGACATTGAAAAAGTGAAATTGACAGACCTTGAAAATAGATTGGATATAAAGGGTAAGAGATAAGGAGTTTAGGATGATATCTAGGTTGTGAGCATGGGATATATGTGGTTGGGGAGGAGTGAGAGAGATGGTGGTGCCTTCAATAGTAATGAGGAAAGCTTTAGATGAAAAAATAATGAGCTCTATTTTGTGTGTGTTGAGTTTAAGATGACTTCTGAAAATCCAGTTTAAGATGTCTAAAAGATAGATTAGCAGAGAGGTTAGGGTTGGATAAGTAGAGGTGAGAATAATCAATGTAATTAAATCTGTTGAGATTCTGAAGTGGATAAGTATAGAGGGAGAAGAAAAGGGACATTATTGTTAGGGAGTGTGACTTACTTGAGGACCTAGCAAAAGAATCTGAAAAGGCGTGGTCATTTAGATAAGAGAACTGGGAGAGAGTGGTGTCTTGAAAACCCTAGAAAGAAGAAAGAATTGAGAAGAAAGTAATCAGTAGTATCAGAATCTTCAGAAGTTAAGAATAATGAGCATTGGGGAAAAGTCATTGTATTAGACAATTAAGAGATCACTGATAATTTTGAAGAGAGTGATTTTGGTGGGATAATGAGGTTAGGATTGTAAGGAGTTAAGAAAAGAGTAAGAGGAGAGAAAGTGATAGCACCTATTCTACAGGTGCTCAAATTTAGTCATAAAAAGGCAGGAGAGATAGGAGATAATAGTAGAGATGGGAAGCTCAAATGAGGGCTTTTTGAGGATGGGGAACATGTGAGCTATGTATAAACAATTAGAGAAGGAAGCAGTAGAGAGGGAGTAGAGAATAAGAGTAACAAAGGGGGGGGTAAACTGCGAAAAGAGATGAGCTGGAAGAAGATTGTGCAAGTAGAGAGATTTGCCTTGGTAAGGAGAAAGTATACTTCTTTGTGTGAGACAGGATATGTTAGGGTTATGAAAAGAATAAGAAAGGGAAATATTTTAAATGACAGCATTTTATTTTATTTTATTTGCCTATGAAGCAAGCATTCCAGAAAGCAAAGTAGAAGAGATGGGAAGCTTTGGAGTAGAATAGTGAAGAAGGGATTAGGTTAAGGCAAACAGGAACAAGGAATCAGGCAATAGAAGATAGGGAATGGTTCCGAATCACTGGGATACAAAGAGTTTGATTGGGGGAATGTTAATCACTAAGGGACATTTTTAGAAAAAAGTTTCAATGTCAATAAGATGATGATCTCTAAGTAAAGTCCTTTCAAAGCCTTGAATTCAGGAGAGGGAACAGAACTTGAAGTAGAAAAAATAAGCAGTGATGAAACTATTTTTCTTTCCAAGGAAAGAGTCATGACTGTAACGTTGATATAATGGCATGGCATCTTCCCTCCTCACCTCATGATGGTAGGCTTTAGGACTGACTAGCCATCCTCTTCCCACAGGAGAGTGGGGTTCAGACAGGAGATATGAGTAATTGAAATTGACCTTTTTAAGACTTCCTGTTATATGCATAGTAGGTTCTGTTGTCCATCATTAAATGATATATGGTTTCCTTTTTGTGGAATGTGGAGTTTTCCTTCTTGCAATATGCTAAATTGTCTCTTACTATCTTGAACTCTTACATTTTCAATATATTTTAACCTAAAGATTTTATAGCTCTGGAATTATTTTCTCTATAAACATTTATTCTTTTTCCTGCCTGTGATCTAACAGAGCAAACATATCCATCTTAATCAAGTTTCAATTTGCATTTTGACAGTTTGGGGCCAGCATCAATATTTCAGCTTTTATATCTTTGCCAAATAACTAGTTTAAAAAAATATAGTGATAGTTGAAACATTTGTATTCATTTATGGCACCTAACAAGACGGATATCAGTGCTAGAGAAACAAACTTTATTTGTTTTCACTGGAAATACCATATATTTAATTTAACAAATTGAGAATGTCAGTTATATCTAAGGCACTCTGTTAGCCACTGTGGGAGTACAAAGATGAATAAAATATTTGGAGTAAATGTGAAACAGATAGTTTTCCTTCATTGTTGTTTTTTTGTTTTTGAGGCTGAGGTTAAGTGACTTGCCCAGGGTCCCACAGCTAGGAAGTGTTAAGTGTCTCAGACCAGATTTGAACTCAGGTCCTCCTGAATTCAAGGCTGGTGCTCTATCCACTGCGCCACCTAGCTGCCCCTGTTGTCCTTCATTCTTGAAGAGGATCAAAATGACATCACTACTTTGGGGTCAAGGTACAGGCTCTACCACAAGGCATAAATAGTAGTGGAGATGTCTCTAAATTTGCCCATCTCATCTTTCTTTTGAGCTACTGCAATTCTAATTTTCTCCTAGAGTACAGTATCTCCTTTGGCACAGGCACACCTTCTGGATGGTCCTGTTTCTTATGTCACACAATTCATTACAAAGCTCTTCAGAGAGACCTTGAAAATGTTCATATATCCCTTCTTCTGACCTCCACGTCAGTGCTTGCTTTATGTGAGTTGTTTGTAAAATAGGCTTTTAGGGAAATGTTATTTTGGCCTCCAAACAATATGACCAGCTCATTGGAGTTTGCTCTATGCAATAGAGTTTGAGTGCTAGTTAGTTCAACTCAAAAAGGACTTCAGTATTAGGTACCTTATCTTGCCAGGTGAGCTTTAGAATTTTCCCAAAACAATTCAAATGAAAATAATTCCATTTCCTAGCATGATGGTATACTTCCCAGGTTTCACAAAGAATTTCTTGCACTTCTCCTGGAGTTGTCAGGCAGCAAACCACCATATCAACCATTCCTTGGCCTTCCTGAAGCCATCTTCCAGGTAAAAGATCAACTTCTTAAGGACTCTGACAATATTAAGAAAAATTCCTTCTTTTGACTGTCACAGGATAATCTGTTTCTCTTTCTTTTATAGAGTTGGACAATAGAGATATTTTTTGAACTCAAGGAAGATAACTTCTTTTTGTTTTTAACACACTTTTAAGTTTAATATGCATTATTGATATTTTCTTCATTATTTTTTAAAGTCTAGACAATGACTATAACTAAGTCAAGCCCTTATTTGTAGTACTTGTTCATTCCCTATAAATGCTGACATTAGGGCAGCTATATGATACACTAGATAGATCACTGAGTCGGAAGTCAAGAAGAACCATTTTCCTGAGTTCAAATTTGGCCTCAGACACATGATAGTTGTGTAGCCCTGAGCCAGTCCCTTAACCCAATTAGCTTCAATTCCTCATATATAAAATGAGCTGCAGGAGGAAATAATAGTATGCTTCTCTAATAGCTTTGCCAAGAAAACCTGAAAATAATTGAAAAGACTCACAACAAATGCTCACACTGGAAATTTAACACTTCAGCTCTTTTGAACCTCTTTAAGATGGCTCCAATACACATCTAGATCCAGGTATCTGGAAGACTAACGAGAGTATATTCATAAAATTAGCATGAAAGTTATAATTTCAGTGTAGGACTTCTTGATTCCAAGTATAGCACTAGTAACTTTGGAGTAAGAAAATCTACTTCACTGACTTTTCACATACCCATTTCTCTAATTGACTCTAAATCATCTTCATTTATCACTTACTCAAATGCTTTCTAGTATTATTATTTACATTTTAAATGTCTTTTGTGCTAAGGAGTCGGTGTTTCCTTTAGCCTCAATCATACTTTCTTAGCCTGCTAGAATAAGTTCAGAAATATTTGTTTCTGACTGTACTTGATGCTTCATAATAGGATATTTCAGATACTTAAACATGTAAGCAGTGTTTTTACATTCCTTGTAAATTGAGTAAATCACTTAACTTGTGTCTATCTTAGTTTCTTCATCTATAAAATGGGGGAAACAATTGTATCAATTTATCAGGATCAATATTATTTATGAAATACTTTGCAAACTTAAAAGCATTATTTAAATATTAGCTATCATCATCATTATTATTTTGATACCTCTAACATGTCAATTAAATTTTTTTAGGAACTTAAAAAGCATGCTATTTTAGTTATTCTATATCTTTCTACAGAAACAAGTATGTATCTATTCAATTCTAGAGGCCTTCATATTTTGGGGGGAAAAAGTATCTTCATATAGGTCTTTGTGATTCTCTTATCACCATAAAATAAGATACTTTTTTCAATATGTTGTGTCATGCTATTAAACTTTTGGGATCCCAATTGATAATTCATGATAGACTCAGTTCTCAGAACTGCTAGAGAAGAAGCTATGTTAGGGGAGCAGTTTGTGTGGTAGGTAGACGCCTCAGGTGACTTTTTGAGAGATATTTGGAAGTAAAAGCAGGAGGGAGAATGGTTCTAATTTTTCTAACAAAGTCTAAGTCACTGATGAATTTATTGTAGACTAGTATTAATTCACTAGATGCTTCTGGAGATGATTTTTTCTCACTATTTTTGTGATATATGGAAAAACTAGCTTGTTTGGGATTTAGAAGAACTATGTTTTGGTTCAACTCTGCCACACTCTTACTAGCTGTGAGCACATTAAACAACTCTAGGATTCATTTTTACCTCCTGGAAAATTAAGGGACTTCAGTAGTCCTCTCTAATTCTTAATATTCTATTCTGATTATTATAGATGGGAAAGTCCAGGACATGAAGTTACAAGACATAGGCAAAATTGAGAGAAATTAGAAGAGTTCAAGACATATCATCAAAGAAGTGAATTTGCCACCCAGATACCACTACCAGATGCTTTGGTGTGCTCTGTTCTAATAGCTAAAGCATCTTATATCATATCCCAACTTAGCAAATTCTTTCCCACACAAAATGAGGGAGGATGATTGCAGAGACAAAGGAAAAATTGCTCAGGAACATCAGTCTTTCTTTGCTTCTCTGTTCCATTATAATGAGGGCTCAGCTGTGTCCCTTCGTATCTCTTCTTACTTCTACCTTTACAATGAGCCAGCCTATCAACATCAGCAAAGAAGCTCTTGATTCTCTCTGCATACATATATATATATATATATGTATATGTACATATATATATATATATATATATATATATATATATATATATATATATATATATATATATATATATATATTTATATATGTCTGTATACTTAGAGACAGCATGGAAGATGCTGCCTACTCACACCCACATTGTGATAAGCTGACATCTTTAAAATGGCAATAGCTGGAAGTTTGTACCCAATAATAGTTGCCAGTTGTGGTAGTGGTGATGATGTTTTTAACTTATACAAGGGAAAACTGAAAACTTGCTACACTTTGGGTTTTTTTTTTTTTTTTTTGGTTTTTTTTTGAAGGGGAAAAATATGAACAAAGGCACACCAGAGTCAGAAGAAAATAATTTGATTATATAAAGTATAGTATAGCACACAAAGAATGTAGGGGATATAGCAGTTTTAGTTGTTAGTTTGGAACATCTAGCTAATGATATAATAAAGTATGTGTTTCTTCTTACTTTCCACCTCTTTTAAATGTACAAAATAGAAACTCCAAGAAATAATCCAGGGATTTTCTAGGAATCCAGATTCATTAAGTACTGAAAGAAATATTGCATCTTTTTATGGCTATTTTATATCTTCACACAAGGTGGCAGTATCTTTATGAGAACACAGGGAATTCTATCAGGTTTTCTTACACATTTTTGTTCTAGGAATCAGAGAATGTCAGAAAAAGAAGGGCCTTTAAAACTAATCCAACCCTCTTTAAAACTAATCCAACCCTCTTATTTTACAGATGAAGAAACTAAGGCCTAGAGAAAAGAATTTGCTATATCATCCTAAAAATACTATGTCAGAGTAAAGAAAAAAGGGCCTTAATTTATTTTATTAACTGAATATGATATTATTCTTAAATATTTTTTGCTAAAATTTATTTTACAAATAAATTCTATAGAGGACTTCATTTTACAAACTTAAAGAGCATTCAGATGTTTATATAGTAATTTCTTTTTATTTAATATAGGCAAAAACTCACATTCTGGCTAATAGAAAATTACTATATATCATATTTTAAGTACAAATTTTGGGAAAAATTAAAATTCCTTTAAACTATACTACTTAAAAAACTGCTAATTGGAGTTTTATGAAAGAAATTAGATATAGTCCAATACGTCACACCTTATACAAATGTGAGCTGCAAATTGATACATGACTAAGATAGAAGAGTAATATAATAAACAAATTGGAGAAACATGGGAAAAGTTGCCTATTAGATCTAAGGATAGGAGAAAAATTCAAAAGGAATAGAGAGGACTAGGAAGCAGATAATTTTGATCATAAAATTTAAAAGTTCTTTGCTCAAGTTTAATAAAACTAAGATTAAAAGGGAAACAATGGAGAGGGGATCTTTGCAGCAAATATCTCTGAGAAAGATCTTATTTACAAAATATGTAAGGAGTCTCAAAACAAATTCACACTTATTCATATCCTACACATCCCAGAGATTCTGAACTCCCTCAGGTTATCATTTAAATCTCATTTTCAATACCTTATTTCCCAATTCTTTATTGCTACTCCCCTCAATCTACCTGTCACCAAAATCTCAAACAAAAGCAAATTATTCCTTTATTCCCTCTTGAATGCCTGCTCCATAAGCAACAGACTGACTTTTAAATCTTCTCCTTTCTTTTTGTTTTCTATGTCTTAGGGAGACCAAAACTCCTTCCTGATGATACAGCCTCCCTAGCCACTCTTTTCAGTACTGGTTACACTATTATTCATTTTTCTCAACTTATTGGTTTGAAATATTCTGTGTTCCTCATTGCCTCTTCCAGATTCCTACCACCATTACCTTGATTCAGTAACTTCCCTCCTTTGGGGTTCATGTAACATCTATCAACCAATCAAAATCCTGATACCTGTTGCCTATAAACCTCCATGACACTACCCTTCCTTCTTTTATGAGTTTAGTACCCAGCTCACAATCTTTATCTTCTCCTCAGTTCTTGTTCTTAATACCAGGGAACTTCAATATCACTCATAACATCTGTTGCCTTCATTACTATTCATGTGCTATTGAATGAAGATGGAGAAAATCACAGTCAGTTTGACTAGATACACTACAAATTTATGGTATTTTAACTGTGTTCTCACAGTGGCTAGGCAATGCTTTTATATTTCCCTAATTGATTTGCTGTTCCTATCACTACAATATCTGTTCCAAACAATCTCAATTGGGAATCTTGCCTCATATTTTACCAAAAATATTGAGACCATTCACCAAGAACTCCCTCTTTTTTTCAACTCATAGCATTCAGTAGCCTTCTGCTACTCTGTCCTTTTCCCCTGACTCTCATAAATGATAAACTTTCTCCTTGCAAAGACAAATCCCTCTACTTACACAGCCAATCTTCTTTAGCATATTTTTCCCTTTACCACCCTCACTCTCTCACTTATCTTCATTCTTTCCTTTATACTTTTTTATATTTTTTCTGTGCTGTCTAGAAATATGCCCATATCTCTTCAATTTACATAAAACAATCATTTGATCCATCCATTATCCCCTATTTTTCCTGCCTTTTGTGGCTAAACTCCATGAGAAGACCCTCTTATCCTAATACTTTTTTTTCCTTCTCACTCTTTTCTTAACTCTCTATTTTTCAACTCCTAACTTCATCATTCCATTGAAATGGTTCTTTCAAAATTATCAATAATATTTTAATTGTCAAATTTAATGATTTTTTTCTCAAGCCTTATCTTTTTTCATCTCTATAGAATTTGACATTGTCAATCACCCCCTGCCACTTGATATTCTTTTTTTTCTCTAGGTTTTTGGGGCACTGTGCTCTGCTGGTTCTTCTCTTCCCTATCTGTCCACTCCTTTGCAGTATCCTTTGCTGGATCTTCATCCAAATTTCTTCAAGTTCTGTCCTGGGACTTCATCTCTTTTCTCTATATACTATTTCTCTTGGTGATCTCATCAGTTCCCCAGTATTCAATTAATATTTTTTGTGTTGATGATTCTCAAATCTACTTATTCAGTCTTCTTCTGACTTTGTCTCTCATCTACAATTTCCTATTAGACATTTCAAACTAGACATTCTATAGGCATCCTAAACTCAATGTATCTCAATTGAACAAATTATCTTTTCTACCATATCTGCCTACATTCTAAACTTCCCTATAGTTGGGAACCACTATCCTCCTAGGTCTTCAGGCTTGTAATTTAGTTGTCATTCTAGAGTCCTCAGTCTCTTCTTCTCCAATCTATTGCTAAAGCCTATTGATTTCATCCTTGTAATATCTTTCTAATATCTTTCTCTCTTCTGACACTGCCATCAAAGTAGTAGAGGCTATCATTTTCTCAATCCTGGACAACTGCAGTAGCTTACTGGTTAGTCTTATCAGCCACATTTCTCTCCCACTTTATTCCATCTACCACTCAGTTGTCAAAGTGGTTTTCTAAAAGCCCATATCTGACTATGCCATCTCTTATTCAATAATAAACTGTGGCTTCCTATTACCTTCAATATAAAATGTAAAATCCTCTAATTAGTGTTCAAAACCCTTCATCTGTCCTGTTTTCTTAGATCTTTCCCCTCCTGCTACCTTGTACTATGCAATCTAGTGACACTGGCCTGCATGTTGTTCCTTAAATAAGATTCTTAATCTCTAGATATTTTTACCAACTGTCACCTATGCCTGGACATGGGCATGTCCTTCCTCATCCCTGCCTCCTAGAATTCCTGACTTTCTTCAAGTTCTAGGTAAAAACCTATCTTCTACAAGAAGCCTTTCCCAAACTCACTTAATTAATTCTAATGCCTCTTCTCTGTTAAGTATGTCCTTTTTATCTTGTATATAGCTTTTTTATAAAATTTGATTTGCAGTTGGTCTTCCTCATTACATTAAGAGTTCCTTGAGGTTAAGGACTTAATTTTTCTGTTCCTTACATCCCCAGCATTTAGCATAGTGTTTGGTACATAGCAGATGCTTAAAAAATGCTTATGAACTAACTGATGAAATTATTACTGCCTTCCTAAGACAACAATGTGATACCTGAAAGCAACAGTGAAGAACTTGGTTTAATAAAAATTGAGAAAATCTATGTGTAAAAAAACAGTTTTCAGATGGGATATGAGGAGTGTGGGATAGACAATGAACTATGAAATAAATAATAAGGGCTTAAATTAGCCTGTATAAAACATAAGATGATAATAACTCTGCTGTATGTGAGCATTTTGGTTGTTAAGAGAGGCAGAATAAGAACTTTTTATTTAAAAATATCAAATATAAGTGTGAATAAAGTTTTTAAAAATCAAATATAAGTGAATAAAAAGTTTTCAAAGATACAGACTGGGAGAGACCTTAAGAACTGACAAAAAGCAAGGTATTATGATTTTGTAACTCACTTGCATGTAAATTTCTTAAAACTCAATATGGTAAAATGAAACCAAAAAATCATATAATTGAAATCTATGGGATGATTAAATAAAGACTTTTGATTGCAGAAGGGAGAGTAAATGAATTTTTACTTTTTAAGTGAAAGATGAGTCACTAAGTACTAAAAGGCAATGATTTAAGCCATTGAGTGCATAATAAAGAGGTTGAAGAAGTCTGCTTTAAAGAGTCAATTGTGTGGAGATGAGGAGATTCTCAGCAAGGAGTAGAAAATCAGTTATCAAAGTCTATGTGAATAAATCAACTTCTGATAAGAAAGCTTCAGTAACTACTTGACTAGCTGAATTAAATTGACTGAATTAAGAAGGGAATTCCTTGGAACAATATTTTTGTTCCAGATATTGCTCTTTATTGTCCCCTGGAGTGTGAGAGAGTTGAAGCTGCTCAGAAATGCATGTCATTTGATTCCCAACTTCGTTTTGATGGCTTTGCAGAAGTGCAAATAGCAATTACTTTCTGTTCTGACCAGAAACTTTGAGAGTGTTCCCCTTCCTGATTGATATTTTTGGGATGATATATTAGGCCAAGTAGGTAAATTTAGCTTCTTACCTAGTCCATAGTAATTAAATAGATATTGGCCCAGGAAATTTAGAAAGATTAAGATCATTCATTGCATCCTGGGTCAAGTCAAAACATCACCCTCATGACATCGTTATTCTTTTTTAGAATAAAAGAAGGGAAACAACAACAATAGCATGTTGTTGAAATAAAAAGTAAGAAAGTGTAAAGGCACAGTTTGTACCTATTCTGCTAGATAGGAAGAAATGTTGAAATCAAATGTTAGGAAAGTGAGTCCTGGTGAATGAAGTGCCGAATGGGCTTATATTAGAGGCAGTTTGTTAATGTCTCATCATCTCATGAACAGAGGTAATAGAATTTATCCATCAGCCCTGAGGATCATCAGTAAAGGTTGGAGGAGAAGTAGGTTTGTGTGGTGCGGATATTCCTGAAAAAAAAATCAAGGACATCAACTCCTGCAGCCCAATGTTATGAGTTATGGATTTCCTCCCTCTTATGCTTCCTTGCCAAGTTTCTCTAGGTGTGTGTTTGTTCCCCTCAATGAATTAGTAGGATAAAATGATCCAGGTTTATATATGGATTGTGAGGTATTCATTATTCTTTAAAATTATATATTAGTTTTATAAACATTTATTATCTCGAGGGGGCGGAGCCAAGATGGCGGAGAAGATACACGCGACTGTGTAAGCTCCTTTCTTCTCTCGCAACTAACTAGATTTAATCAGCCTCAGAAATAGCGTTGGACTGATAGAATCTACAAGGACTGGAAGCACGACTTACCAGCTGAAGAGAATCTGGAGTTTCAGCAGGAAAGGTCAGCTCCCAGGGGAGGAAGAAGAGAGGCCAGTGCAGACGGTGGGATAGTGACACACTGCTCCGGTCGCGCTGGGGAGGGCTCTGGGATCAGAGAATCCACCGAGATAAAAGAATCTGGCACAGGCTGTTAGCTCTTCTCTGCTTATAAAACAGCAGTTCAGAAGAGAAATATAAGCCACTTTAAAATTTAAAACCAGATTGGATCTTCCCGGATCCTGGGGGTGACTCAGCAGATCTCGGCACTGGGGGTGTGGCCGACATAGGCAATCCAGGCTTTCACCTCGGGGTAGTTAAGAGATTGAAGAGTGGGCAGGGCGGTAACTCATAATGCCTGGCTTGGCTGGCTGGAGGTGGTGGAACGGAAGTCCCAGAGAAGCGTAACCTTTGAACTAGGGACCAAGGTTTCTGACAGACACTTCCAGTTTGAGCGCAGGGGCTTTTCACTTCACCTGCTGCAGACATCCACATCCCACCAGGACGCATAGGCTAGACTTTGAGTCGCCTTTACTGTTCAGTCTCGAACCTCAGGGAAGCTGCTAAAACACAGCACCCTCAGGGCACAGCAGTGCTGGTCACCTCTGAAGCACTTCCAGGGAGGGGGTGGGGAACTCTCTCCCAGAGCTCTCTCTTAGCTCAGGCCCAGGGGCTGCTGCATCCATCTAGTCTGGGAGGAAGCTGGTAAAGAAATAAATAAACAATCTCCTACCCCAGGGACAGACCCCAAAAGATTTTTTAAGTATAAGCAAGAAGCCCAAAAAAAACATAGATTCCTTCTACACAGAAAAAGAGCGGGTATCCAACCCCGAGGAAGTTAACAGCAGAGAGTCAGCAGATAACAACCTAAAGGGGAACTATTCCTGCCCCCCATCACATAACTCCATGAAGAGACTATTAAAAAGTTAAGAGAGTTTGAAGAAAAATGGGGAAAGGAAAGAGAAGCTATGATAGAGAATAACAACGTTCTGAAATTGGAGATGGAAAAAATAAAGAATTCACAGGAGATGCAGGGAAACAAAATTAGTGAATTAGAAAAGGTAAAAAAAATCACAGGAAAGTAGGATTTCTGAATTGGAGAAGATAAAAAAGTCTCAAGAAAATAGGATTTCTGAATTGGAGAAGATAAAAAAGTCCCAAGAAAATAGGATTTCTGAATTGGAAAAAAACAATAATTCTCAAAAAAAAAAAAAATTAGGGAAATGGAAAAAAATTCAATAGAGCAAAATAACTCATTTAAAAATGAAATTGGGCATTTACAAAAAGAACTAAAAACTGTGAATGAAGAAAATAACTCCTTAAAAGTCAGGATGGAACAAATAGAAATGAATGATTCATTGAGAACCCAAGAATCAGTCAAACAAAACAAAAAAAAATGAGAAGCTGGAGAACAACGTCAAATACTTACTGGGAAAATCTATAGACCTGGAAAATAGATCTAGGAGAGATAATTTATGGATCATTGGACTTCCCGAAAACTATGACCAAAAAAAGAGACTAGATTCTATTTTACAGGAAATTATCAAAGAGAACTGTCCAGAGATAATAGAAACAGAGGGGAAAGTAGATGTTGAAAGAATTCATCAAACTCCTTCTGAAATAGACCCTAAAAAAAGAACACCACGGAATATTGTGGCTAAGCTGCAGAATTACCACACAAAGGAGAAAATCCTGCAAGCAGCTAGAAAAAAACAATTTAAATACCAAGGTGCCACAGTAAGGGTCACACAAGATCTGGCTGCCTCCACATTAAAAGATAGAAGGGCCTGGAACCTGATATTCCGAAAGGCAAAAGATCAAGGATTGCAACCAAGAATAAACTACCCAGCTAAGTTTAGCATCTTTTTCCATGGAAGAAGATGGTCATTCAATGAAATAGAGGAATTCCATATGTTTCTAAGAAAAAAACCAGACTTAAACAAAAAATTTGATCTACATCCACAAGACTGAAGAGAAACAGAAAAAGGTACACAGAACCCTTGAGAACTATATCTCTGTTGTGGGTATATAGAAAGTACGCATGGATATTTTGATTTTACTGATATAAAAGAAAAAAAAAGGAGGGGGTGTAGTAAAGGGAAGGGGGTAGTATCAGAAAAAGGGGAGGGAGTGATAAAAAGAGGGAAACTACATCCCAGGAAGAGGAATAGAAAATACACCATATCTGAGGGAATTTAGAGAGGGGGAGAATCATTGTGTAAATCTTACTCTCATCAGAAGAGGCTCAAAGAGTAAATAATTGTCATATTTGTTTTTCAGAGACTTCTCTCTCACCTCATTAAAAGGGGGGAGAGGAAAAGGGAAAAGGAAAAGGAGAATAAGGGAAGGGACGTGGAGGGAGGGGGGAGGGATACTAAAAAAAAAAGGGAGGGCTGCGCGTCACAAGGAGGGTCTATAAATTGAATATTGGGGAAGGGGTTCAGGGAGGTCAAGGGAAAAAGCATAACCTGGGGATAATATGATGGCAGGAAATACAGAATTAGTAATTTTAACTGTAAATGTGAATGGGATGAACGCTCCCATCAAACGGAGACGGATAGCAGACTGGATCAAAAATCAGAACCCTACAATATGTTGTTTACAGGAAACACACTTAAAGCAGGGAGATACATATAGAGTAAAGGTAAAAGGTTGGAGCAGAATCTATTATGCTTCAGGTAAAGCCAAAAAAGCAGGGGTAGCTATCCTTATCTCAGATCAAGCAAAAGCAGAAGTTGATCTAATTAAAAGAGATAAGGAAGGAAACTATATCCTGCTGAAAGGTAGCATAAATAATGAAGCCATATCAATACTAAACATATATGCACCAAGTGGTATAGCATCTAACTTTCTAAAGGAAAAATTAAGAGAGTTGCAAGAAGAAATAGACAGTAAAACTATAATAGTGGGAGATCTCAACCTTGCACTCTCAGATTTAGACAAATCAAACCACAAAACAAACAAGAAAGAAATTAAAAAAGTAAATAGAACATTAGAAAAACTAGGTATGATAGACCTTTGGAGAAAACTGAATGGCAATAGAAAGGAATATACTTTCTTCTCAGCAGTTCATGGATCCTATACAAAAATTGACCATATATTAGGACATAAAGATCTCAAAATTAAATGTAGGAAGGCAGAAATAATAAATGCCTTCTTCACACATCACAATGCAATAAAAGCTACATTCAGTAAAAAGTTAGGGATAAATAGACCAAAAAGTAATTGGAAACTGAATAATCTCATCTTAAAGAATGACTGGGTGAAAGAGCAAATTATAGAAACAATTAATAATTTCACCCAAGATAATGACAATGGTGAGACATCATACCAAAATCTGTGGGATGCAGCTAAAGCAGTAATAAGGGGAAATTTTATATCTTTAGAGGCTTATTTGAAGAAAATAGAGAAAGAGAAGATTAACGAATTGGGCTTGCAACTTAAAAGGCTAGAAAAAGACCAAATTAAAAACCCCCAACCAAAAATTAAACTTGAAATACAAAAATGAAAAAGAGAAATCAATAATATTGAAAGTAAAAAAACTATTGAATTAATAAATAAAACCAAGTGTTGGTTTTATGAAAAAGCCAATAAAATAGATAAACCTTTGGTAAATCTGATCAAAAAAAAGAAAGAGGAAAATCAAATTGTTAGTCTTATAAATGAAAAGGGGGATCTTTCCACCAATGAAGAGGAAATTAGAGAAATAATAAGGAGTTACTTTGCCCAACTTTATGCCAATAAATTTGATAACTTAAGTGAAATGGATGACTTCCTCCAAAAATATAGGCTTCCTAGATTAACAGAAGAGGAAATAAATTGCTTAAATAGTCCCATTTCAGAAAAAGAAATAGAACAAGCTATTACTCAACTCCCCAGGAAAAAATCCCGTGGACCAGATGGATTTACATGTGAATTCTACCAAACATTTAAAGAACAAATAGCCCCAATGCTATATAAACTATTTGAAAAAATAGGGAATGAAGGAGTCCTACCAAACTCCTTTTATGACACAGACATGGTACTGATACCTAAATCAGGTCGATCGAAAACTGAGAAAGAAAAGTATAGACCAATTTCCTTAATGAATATTGATGCTAAAATCTTAAATAAGATATTAGCAAAAAGACTTCAGAAAATCATCCCCAGGATAATACACTATGATCAAGTAGGATTAATACCAGGAATGCAGGGCTGGTTTAATATTAGGAAAACTATTAGTATAATTGACCATATTAATAATCAAATTAATAAAAACCATATGATCATCTCAATAGATGCAGAAAAAGCATTTGACAAAATCCAACATCCATTCCTACTAAAAACTCTTGAGAGTATAGGAATAAATGGATTATTCCTTAGAATAATCAGGAGCATATATTTAAGACCGTCAGTAAGCATAATATGCAATAGAAATAAACTGCAACCTTTCCCAGTAAGATCAGGAGTGAAACAAGGTTGCCCACTATCACCATTACTATTCAATATAGTACTAGAAACGCTAGCCTCGGCAATAAGAGCCGAGAAAGAGATTCAAGGAATTAGAGTAGGAAATGAGGAAATCAAACTATCACTCTTTGTAGATGACATGATGGTATACTTAGAGAACCCCAAAGACTCTGCTAAAAAGCTATTAGAAATAATTCAGAATTTTAGCAAAGTGGCAGGATACAAAATAAATCCACATAAATCCTCAGCATTCTTATATATCACCCACAAAATGCAACAGCAAGAGATACAAAGAGAAATTCCATTCCAAACAAATGTTGAGAGTATAAAGTATTTGGGAATCCATCTACCAAAGAATAGTCAGGAATTATATGAGAAAAATTACAAAACACTTGCCACAAAAAATAAAGTCAGATTTAAATAATTGGAAAGACATTCAGTGCTCTTGGATAGGCCGAGCGAATATAATAAAGATGACAATACTCCGCAAACTAATCTATTTATTTAGTGCTATACCATTCAGACTCCCAAGAAACTATTTCAATGACCTAGAAAAAATAACAACAAAATTCATATGGAAGAATAAAAGGTAGAGAATTGCAAGGGAATTAATGAAAAAAAAGTCAGAGGAAGGTGGTCTAAGTGTACCTGATCTAAAGCTATATTATATAGCAGCAGTCACCAAAACCATTTGGTATTGGCTAAGAAATAGAACGGTAGACCGGTGGAACAGATTAGATACAAAGGACAAAAAAGGGTACATCTATAGATGTATTGCTATAGATGTATAGCAATCTAATCTTTGACAAACCCAAAGATACCAACATTAGGGACAAAAATTCATTATTCGGAAAAAACTGTTGGGAAAACTGGAAATTAGTATGGCAGAAATTAGATATGGATCCACACTTAACACCATATACCAAGATAAGATCAAAATGGGTCCATGATTTAGGCATAAAGAATGAGATCATAAATAGATTAGAGGAACAGAGAATAGTCTACCTATCAGACCTGTGGAGGAGGAAGGAATTTATGACCAGAGGAGAATTAGAGATCATTATTGATCACAAAATAGAAGATTTTGATTACATCAAACTAAAAAGTTTCTGTACAAACAATACTAATGCAAACAAGATTAGAAGGGAAATAACAAATTGGGAAAATATTTTTAAAAGGAAAGGTTCTGACAAAGGTCTCATTTCCAAAATATATAGAGAACTGACCCTGATTTATAGGAAACCAAACCCTTCTCCAATTGATAAATGGCCAAAGGATATGAACAGACAATTCTCAGATGATGAAATTGAAACTATTTCCACTCATATGAAAGTGTTCCAAATCACTACTGATCAGAGAAATGCAAAATGCAAATTAAGACAACTCTGAGATACCACTACACACCTGTCAGATTGGCTAAGATGACAGGAACAAATAATGATGAATGTTGGAGGGGATGTGGGAAAACTGGTACACTGATACATTGTTGGTGGAGTTGTGAAAGAATCCAGCCATTCTGGAGAGCAATTTGGAACTATGCCCAAAAACTTGTCAAACTGTGCATACCCTTTGACCCAGCATTGCTGTTATTGGGATTATATCCCAAAGAAATACTAAAGAGTGGAAAGGGACCTGTATGTGCCAAAATGTTTTTGGCAGCTCTTTTTGTTGTAGCTAGAAACTGGAAGTTGAATGGATGTCCATCAATTGGAGAATGGTTGGGTAAATTGTGGTATATGAAGGTTATGGAATATTATTGCTCTGTAAGAAATGACCAGCAGGAGGAATACAGAGAGGCTTGGAGAGACTTAAATCAACTGTTGCTGAGTGAAATGAGCAGAACCAGAAGATCACTATACACTTCAACAACAATACTGTATGAGGATGTATTCTGATGGAAGTGGAAATCTTCAACATAAAGAAGATCCAACTCACTTCCAGTTGATCAATGATGGACAGAAATAACTATACCCAGAGAAGGAACACTGGGAAGCGAATGTAAATTGTTAGCACTACTGTCTATCTACCCAGGTTACTTATACCTTCGGAAGCTAATAATTAATGTGCAACAAGAAAATGGTATTTACACACATATATTGTATCTAGGTTATATTGTAACACATGTAAAATGTATGAGATTACCTGCCATCGGGGGGAGAGAGTGGAGGGAGGGAGGGGATAATTTGGAAAAATGAATTTAAAAAAAAAAAAAAACATTTATTATCTCTTCTTCCCACCAATCCAAGAATTGGACATTTTAAAGAAATGAAAAAAAAAAAAGTTTTTTGAGAAGTATGCAGTCCAACAAAACAAATTTATTCATTGGCCATGATCAAGAAAGAATATTTTCTTCATTTTAAATCCATCATCTCTCTAGCTGGAGGAAGATGGTATATTTCACCTTCAATACTCAGAATTCATGATTTATCTTTATATTTATGAGTTGTAAAGTTTTTCAATGTTATCTTTCTTTATTATGTTGCTATAAAATTGTTCTCCTAGTTTTACTTATATTACTGTATATCAATTCATAGTGGTTTCCACTGAAACTGTTTTTATTATTTCATTATATTTGCATTATATATATAATGCAAATATAATGAAATAATATATATATATATGTATACACACACACACACACACACACACACACACACACACATATATATATATATTTGCTGAGGCAATTGGGGTTAAGTGACTTGCTCAGAGTCACACAGCTAAGAAGTATTAAGTGTCTGAGATCAAATTTGAACTCTGGTCCTCCTGACTTCAGGGCTGGAAATCTAACTATTGCATCACCTTGCTGCCCCTTGCATACTATATTTTAACCATTCCCTAATAAGTGACTATATTTCTAACATTCCTACATTTGCTTTGATAAAAGGATACTTGTGGTATTATTTTTTGTTTTATAATTAATTAAATGTTTATGTTAGATATCTAAATTTATATCATTCTAAATGTAAACTTATTTAACTGTATAAATGGAAGCACAACTGTGAGGATTTGTGTTATGGGCAAGAACTCTGAACTTAAAACAAAGGATTCTTACAAGGTACTAAGTCAGTGGAATTGATAGAGACAATAGTTATCTAATTTAGCATGGTTCAGTATGATTGATTTAATCCTACAAGGAGATGTTATGGACCAGAACTTGAAACAAGGTATTAAGTGGAATTGAGGAGACAATGGTTAAATCCAGGTTAGCATTGATTTAATCCTACAACAAATAATGGTTTCCTAGTGATATAATGATTGATTTGTACTCAATGTGGAGCATATAAACTAAAAGCCTCAGCCAGGGAGATTCAGAGACATTCTGAGAGAAGGCAAAGGACTGGAGGCAGGAGCTTAAGCTCTCAGAACCAAGAGGGGAAATTCAATTTGATCTTCCATCTTCCTAGTGGCTGGCTAACTAATGTTAGATACTTCAGGAAGGAGTTATATATGTACTGATGAACAAGCTTTATAGGCTGTCTATAACAATTGCAAACTTACCAGGTCAATAAACATTCTTTATTTATTTATTTTCTCCTGTGTGGATAGTTAGATGACACTCCTATACTCTGTAATATTCTTTAGCATAATGCAATTGGCAAAAAGTTATCCAGAAATAGAAGCATCTGAAGCACCTATTTAATCCATCTTTAGTTTAGTTTCTACATTGGATATATTTCATGATTATCACAAATTCTTTTAGAAAGCATAGGTTTCTGGACAGCTGGGTGATGTGATAGATCAAGCATAAGCCTTGGAGTCAGAAGGATCTGAGTTCAAATGTGACTTCACACATAGTTGTGTGACCCTAGGCAAGTCACTTAACGCTGATTACTTCATAAAGAGCAAAAGTAAGAAGAAAGAAAAGGTCTCCCTAATGCATGATTGTGAATTAATGCAACCATTCTGACCAACAATGTGGAACTATGCCTAAAGGACTTTTAAAATGTGCATATTCTTTGATAATACTGCTACTAGGTTTGTATCCCATAGAGATTTTTAAAAAATGAAAAGAAATGATATATACAAAAATTCTGAATAGCAGCTCTTTTTGTGATAACTAAGAATTGGAAATTGAGAGAATGTCCAGCAATTGGAGAATAGTCAAATAAGTTTCAGTATATGATTGTAGTGGATTTATTTAGGGTTATAAGAAATCCTGAGCAGAATAACTTCAGAAAACCCTGGAAAGACTTAAAAGAATTGATATAGTGTTGAGTGAACAGAACCAGGGGAATGATGTATATAGTAATAGCAATATTGTGTGATGAATAATTGTGAATGATAACTATTCTTATCTTATATTTCTTATATCTCAGTGATACAATGCTCTAAAACAATTAAATTCCAAGGGACTCAAGATGAAAAATGCTATCAAACTCCAATGAAAGAACTTATGATGTCTGAGTATAGACCAAAGCATAATATTTTTCATTTTTCTTCCTTCCTCCATCCTTCCTTCTTTTCTTCCCTCCCTCCTTCCTTTTCTTCTTTACATTTTTATATCTTTCTTTTTCCTTCCTTCCTTTCTTTTCTTTTCTTTTTTCTTTTTTTTAGTTTTCTTTCACAAAATGACAATATAGAAATGTTTTACATGATTGCCTATGTATGTCAGATTGTTTGACATCTCAGGGAAAAGGTGGGGAAGGAGGGAGGGAGAGGGGAATAGAATTTGAAACTCAAAACTTAAAAATAAAACAACTGTAATTGGGAAAATATTATTTTTAAAAAAGCATAGGCCTCTATGACTCACTTTATTGCTAAAGATGGTAAATGCTTCATTGGTTTGAGAAGAGAAGAAAAGACAATTTATCTAATTAGGGAACAGTGAGAACAACTGAAGAGCTGGTAATAGGCAAGTGGTTTTATGTGAAGCAAATATTCCTAACTAGACCAAGAACACCAAAGCTGTAGTCCAGACTTTGTAGTGAATAATTCTTAGAATGTTCAAGGTGTTAGGTAGCTAGGTGGCACAGTGTATAGAGCACCAGGCTTGGAGAGAGGAAGACTCATCTTCATGAGTTCCAATTTAGCTTCAAATCACTTCACTCTGTTAGCTTCAGTTCCTCATCTGTAAAATGCTGGCCTTCCAGCAAAAAAGTCCCTGAGAAGTAATCTTTCCCCCTCCCCAAATACAGCAAACTTTGAAAATTTCTAAATGTTCTGAACATTTGCATTTCTCATTAAAGTCAGTAGCAGTGTCCCAGGAGAAGCAGTGGGTAAGTGGGGGGGAAAAAAAAACTCTCAAAAAAACAAGAAAAGGAAGCTTTCAGATTGTACAAGAACACTGACATCAGAGCCCAGCAGAAAGCTACAAAGTTACACATATTGAAGGGGGAACTTTACGAAAACTCCACAAAGTAAAATGAACAATCTTCAGAACCCTGGCAGTTATGAGCTACCTTTTGTCAAGTTTTAAGTATGAGTCCTTTCTCCAGAGTAAGAATTTCTGCTTCTGCAAGGGGAAAATTTCAGACTTTGGGGAGACATTTTATTTCAACTATTTTACTGTATCGTTTAAGTATATATGTTCAGTTGTTTTTTAGTTAGACATAACTCTTTGTGACCTCATTTGGGGTTTTCCTGACAGAGATATTAGGGTGATTTGCCATTTTTTTCCTAGCTCATTTTATAGATTAAGATACTGAGGCAAATAGGGTTATGTGACTTGTCACACAGCTAGTAAGTTTCTGAGGTCAGATTTGAACTCAGGAGGAAGAGGCTAACTCCAGGTCTAGAACTCTATCTACTTCAACATGCTTCCTTGCTGCTCCCTACTTTCTTGCTGCTTTTACCATATATTACCCCTATACCATTAGAATGTAATCTCCTTGAGGGTTGTGACTGTTTTATTTTACAAATACAAATGTATTTGTATCTCTGGTGCTTAACACAGTGTCTGACATATTACAAATATTAATAAATGCTTTATCTATGTTCACTTTGCCTTAGCTTATGCTATTCTATGGCTTTTACAATTAGTTTGGGTATTTATAATAGTAAAAATGACTTATTTACTCAGTCATTCTTTTTCTTTCTTTTTTTATTAAAGCTTTTTATTTACAAAGCATATGCATGGGTGATTTTTCCAACATTGACCCTTGCATAACCTTTTGTTGCAAATATTTCCCTTCTTCCCCTCACCCTCTCCCCTATTTGTCAGGTAGTCCAATACATGTTAAATATGTTGAAATACATGTTGATCCAATATGTGTATACATATTTATACAGTTATCTGGTCGTGCAAGAAAAATTAGATCAACAAGGAAGAAAAAGAAAAACTGAGAAAAAAATGCAAGCAAATAACAACTGAGAGAGTGAGAATGTTATGTTGTGTTCCACCCTCTGTTCCCATGGTTGTCTCTCTGGGTATAGAAGGTTCTCTTCATCACTGCACAAGTGGAACTGGTTTGAATCATCTCAATGTTGAAGAGAGCCATGTCCATCAGAATTGATCATTACATAGTCTTGTTGCCATGTATAATGATCTCCTGGTTCTGCTCATTTCACTTTGCATCAGTTCATGTAAGTCTCTCCAGGATTCTCTGAAATCATTTGCTGGTCGTTTCTTATAATATTACATAACATTCATATACCATAAGTTATTCAATCATTCTCTAATTGATGGGCATCCATTCATTTTTCAGTTTCTTGCCATTATAAAGAGTGCTGCCACAAACATTCTTGCACATACAGGTCCCTTTCCCTCCTTTAAGATCTCTTTGGGATATAAGCCCAGTAGCAGCACTGCTGGATCAAAGGGTATGCACAGTTTGATAACTTTTTGAGCATAATTCCAAATTGCTCTCCAGAATGGTTGGATCTGTTCACAACTCCACCAACAATGTATTAGTGTCCCAGTTTTCCCACATCCCCTCTACCATTTGTCATTATCTTTTCCTATCATTTAGCCAATCTGAGAGGTGTGTAGTAGTATCTCAGAGTTGTCTTAATTTGCATTTTTCTGATCAATAGGGATTTTAAGCACTTTTTCATGTGGCAAATAGTTTTGATTTCTTCATCTGAAAATTGTTCATATCCTTTGACCATTTATCAACTAGAGAATGGTTTGAACTGTTATAAATTTGTTGCTCAAATATTCTTAAAACAATATTGCTATTACTGGGGACAAAACAGCAGATGCAAAGTGGAGTGAACTGAATCTAATTTTTGCCCTCTATAAAGGAAGGCATTGGGGGAAGTTTAGTATCCTGACATCCTTGTGTCCAAACACAGGGGAAAGAAAACTAAAGGGCTGAGTTAATTAAGGCTTGCATTAGCATGGTGGTAAATTCTTTATATGTTACAATTAGCTTAAGCATTCTTGTCAATTGTCATTCATTTTGTTTCCAGTTCTTTGTAACCACAAAAGTACTGCTATAATTATCTTGAAATATACAGGCATATCTCAATGTATTTTGGTTCTCTTTCTGGTGCTTTGCAGACTGCAGTTTTTTACAAAGTGAAAATTTGTGGCAACTGCATTAAGCAAGTCTAAGGGCATCATTTTCTCACTAGCATGTGCTCACATAGTGTTTCTGTCACATTCTGGTAATTTTCACAATATGTCAAACTTTTTCATTATTGTTATATCTGTTATAGTTATGTGTGGTCAGGGATCTTTTATGTTACTATTATAATTCTTTGGGGGTATGGTACCAAAAACTTCTGTCATGTGATTCTATAAACGTAATTGATAAATGTTGTGTGTATTCTGACTGCTCCACTAAACAGCCATTCCTCAACTCTCCCCCTTTCTTGGGCCTCTCTATTCTCTGAAATATAACAATATTGAAATTAGACCAATTAATGATCCTACAATGGCTACAAAGTGCTCAAGTGAAAGCAAAAGTGAATCAATACTGCTAATTTTATTGGTTTCTTTTTTTATAAAATTGCCAAAGCCACCCCAACCTTCAGCAATGACCAACCTGATCAGTCAGCAACCATCAACACTGAGTAACACTCTCCACCAGCAGTAAGACTATGGTTCATTGAAGGCTCAGATAATGGACAACATTTTTTAACAATAAAATATTTCAAATTAAAGTATGTACATTTTTAGATATAATTCTATTGGATACTTAAAAGATTATAATAGAGTGTAGACATAACTTCTACATGCACTGGGAAACAAAAAAATGGTGACTCACTTTTTTTGCAATATTTGCTTTATTCTGCAATATCTCTGAGATATGTTTGTATAAGATCTTTTTTTTTTTCTTCTTTTTTCATGCTTACTTTGATCTTATTGGGATAAAATAAAGATATCCTAAAATTAACTTTTCTTCCTTTTCCTTTTTTCCTGTAGTGACAGATTGAGATTTATCCTTAACCTTATCTGACAAAACTGAAAAAAAAAGAAGCAAATGACTGCTTCTCCATCCTCTTTCAGTTCTAAGGATTTGGTAAGCACAGGGTCAGATTTAGACAAAACGACTGAAATATTGTAGAGAGGATATGACTCACTACATATTCACAATGTTGTTTAAATGCCTTTTCCTATTTCCTTCCTTGACAAAATTTAAACAGAACTCCTGATTTTCAAAGATTGAATGGAATTAATAGACAGTTTTAAAAAAGAAGCTTGCTACTATTTTTTACATTATCCTGATCATTTCTTCTTTGAAAATAATTTTACAAAATTTCCATTTAAAAGATTAGGTTAACTTAATGGTATTCATTTGTGAAGGCTGCACAGTGTGGTTGAAATTGATTTGATGTGAGTCAAAGGTTTTAGTTCTGGCTTAGCCTTTAAGGAGCTGTTCCAGTCATTCAATCTTTCAGGGCCTCAGTTTTCTCCTCTATACGGGGTGTTGGGCCTTGCAGAAAAGAGAATTACAAGAATATTACAAAGTAATTACAAAGAGTATTACAAGAATTTTCCTAATTTTGCAGAGGAGGAAACTGAGGCAAGAGTTATTTTAAGGATCAGATGAAATAAAAATAAATATGTTTTATTAAAATTATATTTTATTTAAATACTCTTTATTATAGTTATAAATATTAAAGTACTAAATAAACTATTATTATTAAAATGACATTTGTAGAAACACTGTTGAGAAGGTCAAATGAATAGTATACCTCTTTTATTAGCTCAACTCTATTTTATATGTCCAATTTCTTGGAGTTCCAATTGACTTTTTGTCTTTTTAAATTCCATTGCTGCTACATTCCTGACTTTTTCTTTCTGGTCTTGAATATTCCTCTTACCTTTGAACTTAGATTATTTATTGCTTTTTAACTATAGATCCTTCGACATAAAAAAAAAAAATCAATTATTTGATAAAGGTTCCTCCCATAAATCCAACATATCATCTAAAAGTCAAAAAATCTAATTCATAACTACATTAGAGGCATCCAAAGTAGAGGAGGTAATCTAGTCATACCATGTTTAGTATAAAACGTCGTGTGTCTGCACGTGTGTGTGTATATGTGTATAAACATTTACATACATATATAAATATACACATATGTGTATACCTAAAGAAACACAATTTTAATTTTTCTTTGTTAAAAAAGAAGGTCCTGATGGAAGGGGATTACATCTTAAATGACTATAATATAAAAAGAAAAATATTAGTGATTATTTGGTTTTGTATTATTATATCATTGTTATTTGTAAATCTATCCTCTGTTTCCTTAAAGAACCCTCTCTAAACACAAAGAAAAACAGCTAATAAAACCAAATGGCTTCTTAGAATACTTCTATGGTAGGCACTATCATCAAGCCCAGATGAGCCCTAGTTACACTTCAACCCTCTCAAGGGGAGAGTTATTTAGCTTGCTCTCAATAGCTTAGTCCCCTGTCATCAAATATTAGTTACACAAATATCAGTCATGGATTAGTAAATCTCTTTATCAGAGTAAGCAGTAAATAGAAATTGGAGTATGTATACATATTAGAGAAGAAGAATGATTATATAAAAGAAAATTAGCTCTTAGGAAGCAAGATTAAAAACTCACCTTAATTAAAGAGAGAGAATTTTCTCATAAAGGTGAATTTGTTTTTAGCAGTCTCCAGAATTGCAGATGCTGAAAATCTATGATTAGGAACCAACTTCTCCTGTCCCTTGAGCTCTTGGGTGATTTCTCATTTGCCATTCAAAAGTCCAAGCTTATTTCTTTCTAGAAAACTCCCTTCTTTTTCCCAGGAATTTCATCCAATTAGGAATTGTCTCCTTCTTTATAAGGCTGATTCATAGGAAAAATGTCCACAGGTTTAGACAGGAATGGAATTATATCATTTTTTTCTTATCACAAGAAATGCTGCTATTAATATTTTTGTTATATATGGTTATATGTATATATATAAATTTTTCTAGTAGTAGAATCTTTAGATTAAAAATTAAAATCTGTTTTCTCCTGTAACCTCAAGTTGTTTCTAGAGTATTTGGAAACACCAAAATGTATTGTTATAATTTTATTAAATTTTTGATTTTTGCATAGTAAGAAAGACAGAGACAAGCTGGAGCATACCCTAAAGAGGGAAACTGGGAGACTACGAGGACTGAATATATTACCATAGGTAGCCATTACCATATCTATACATGACAAGTTATATCTAATGTATATCTAATGTACTGCCATATGTATCTATAATCATCATATATGCAGATATAACCAATGTATGAAAATTATGGATATTTAGCCTGAAAGAGAGATAATTTAAGAATACTTAAGAGCATATTAGTAAATGTTTAATAATCAGCTATGCAAAAATTTGGGACATATTTTGAATTTTAATCAGCATTAGTAATATTTTCCCCATTACTTCTTCAAGTTTAGACAACCAACAGAACAATAACTCACACCAATGAGTTATTCCTTTCTTGAAAACTCCCTCCTCCTTTCTCCCAGGAATTTCTAATACTAAAGAAGTGCCTTGACCAATTAATGATCCACAACATCACAGGATTAGTGGTCTCCCTCTTTATAAGGCTGACTCATAGGACTTTATAAGGCTGACAGGTTTAGACAGGAATGGAATTATATCACTTTTTTCTTATCACAAGAAATAGTAATAAGAAATAAGAATAACACCCCAGTTCATAGTATTTACAAGTTTCTGAGGTATAGATGCATACACTGAAAATTTAGCAATTGACTCTTGAGAGCCATTATGAGCTAGTCCCATGAAGACCCTTCAGAAGAGCACAGGATCATTAGATCATATTTCATAGAATTAAAGCTAATAAAGACTTTACAGGCTTTTTTGTTTTTGTAGTCTCTTTCATCACTGGGTTGTCATGTAGAAAAGAATGTTAATTTATGTTCATCTTCAGAGAGTAGATAGGAGTGAAAGTTGATGATTTGGGCTTGAGATAAGGAAAAATGTCCTAATAACTGGATATATTTGAAAGTATAATGGCTTGCCTTGGGAGGTAGTGGATTTCCTTTTATTGGAAGTCTTTAAGTAGAAGCAGAATGACTATTTTAAAGGACATTGTAGAAAGTATTTTAGATTAGAAATAGGTTGGACTAGAAGACCTCTTAGACTCCTTCTAATATGGAGATTCTGTGATTTTGTGTAAAAGAAAAGAGCTCATGGGGCAGCTAGATGGCATGTAGATAGAGCAACAGAGCTGGAGTCAGGAATATCAAAGCTCAAATCTGGCCTCAGACACTTCTTACTAAATGTGTGAACTTGGGCAAGTCACTTAACCCCAATTGCCTTGCAAATTGTTTTTTTAATTGAAAAAAATATAAAAAAGAGAGTGCTTGTTAGCACAATTACAGGAAAACGGATTACATCTTCAATAGGACATAGATGCCTGAGTGTAGTAGGGGCGAAATTTTGATTAAGTAAAGAATTTTCCTTGGAACTTCTAAATAACATTTTCTTTGTTAATTTATTTGTGATGTCCTTTTTCTGCCAAAAAAGATTGAAGGCAGTGAGAAATGTGAAGTGAGATAATGTGAAGTTCTGACTTGTTGAGATCTATAGAGTTCATCAAAGCTCTGCTATTTTTTATAGATCATGAGATGCCTTTTAAAACACAATGACACTTCTGTAATGTCAGCAGTACAGAAATTTTGTATAGGAGAGTGTAATGTCTCCCTTCTAAAGAATAATTCATATATATCCTGAAGATAAATAAAACAATATCCCATGATGAGCTGTGGGTGATTCACACACTGCTCAGGAATGTAGACATACCTTGAGGCTCCAAACTGGATCAACATTAAACAATGGTGCATGGGTAATTTACTTCAAACATAAGGTAGATGGCACATGAGCAGACACATTAAGCAAGAGAATCCCTGTCCATCATTTCCTTCAACAAGTTCTTCCTTCCTAAAAGACTCCCCTAACTAATTTTACCTGCTATTTATAACTCTTTTTTTTTTTTCCCTCAGTATTATTTACACAGTTTTGCTACAGTGCCATACACGTGAAATATTGTATGTATGTATATGTACATACACATATGTGTATGTAATATATGTGTGTAATATATATATATATGAATATATATACTCACAAACATACATGTAACAATTTTAAAACCTTCACATGCTGGTCATATTCTACTTTTCTAGAATTATTACATATAAGTACCATTTACATAGACCAGGGCTTCTTAAATTTTTGCCACTCATGACCCTTTTCAGAAATTTTTATGCAACTCTTGATATATTGGTATGTAAAATATATAAACAAATGAAACAATTACTGATAATAAATCATAATTTTGAAATCCCCACATTCAGTTATGTGACCCCATATGGGGTCTTCTTAATGCTTTCTCATACATAGTATAACATTGCATCTTCCATGCTTTTGCTAACTCTGATACCTGAAATTCATTCCTTTCTCATCTCTATCTAAGAAGCCTTAATGTCCTTTAAGACTCTATTCAAACACCTTGTTCTATATGAAGTCTTATCTTAATCTCCTCAGCTAATAGTGTCATCTTCATCCCCTCCCTATTTATATTATTTCTATTTGCACAAACCTTTTCATATACAAATAATTTCTCTCAGATAAATTGTAAGCTTTTTCATGGCAGACTTTTACTTTGCCTTTTTACTCATTATCAGTTCATATGTTCCTTTTCAGGTTTCCTCTGTATTCCTCATATTGATCATTTTTTATTGTACAGTAATATTGTATTAATATTCTATATTGTGCAGTAATATGCCTATTCACATATGACAGGATTTTCTTTTGCCATTCTTCAATTGATGAGAATTATTTACTTTTCATTTTGGTTACCACAAAGAATGCTGCTATGCATATATTTTATCACATATTGGATTTTTGTTTCTGTTTTTTTTTTTTTTTTTTTTTAAATCTCTTAGTTAAATGTCTAGTTGTGGATTGTTATATGAAAGAGTGTGAACAAATTCCAAATTGATATCTGGAATATTTTGATCAGTTCATATCTCTCCCAGTAGTAAAAAATACACATATTTATAAGAATAATTAAGGTCATCCTTAACCTTAATAAAGGCAATAAAAGTGAATAGACAGATCTTCACAGAAACTATCCCACAGTGTATGACAGCATTGCCATTATACAATTGACTAAAAGTACAGAATACAAGATCTCCCTGTGTTGATTGTCTGTGGATTATAAGAATTCATTTCATTGAGTTAAGAAAAAGGGTGTCTTGGGTATCTCCCAAGCTTATGTTAGAATTATATAAGATTTCTAGAAAGATGAGGCAATGGATATGCCCTCAATTAAAAAAAAAAAATCTAATAGAGAAGATATGAGTCTGATAGATCTCTCTAATCAGTACTCTTTCTGCTACATACACTAAACTCCTTTTCCCTCATAGGAGGGAGATTATTCTTCATTGTTTCTCACCTACATGGTTGTCAACAAAGCTAGGACTTGATCCTTGTTCAGTGACACTGAAACTTGATTCTAAGTTCAGTCAACCCTTTCAAAGATAGAAGTGGTCATGGTTCATGCTAAGTGTCTTTGATATGTTAAATAGGCCAGGTGTGGTAAAAACAACAACAACAACAACTTGGTATTTAGTATTTTTTATTTTTACTACTACTATTATTATTCTTTAGCTACTGGGTCTATTTATTCTTCTTGACAAACATTTCCCCCCCTTTTTCTTCCCTTATATATCCATTCAAAGATTGCTCTGTTTTTATTTCCTTTTAATCGTAAAACCTATAACTGAAGCTAATCTGATAAACCACTCTATTAAAAGATTTTTAATTATTAGGAATAGTTTATCTCAAAATATACATTGACATTGACAGAGAAAGATAGTGATTTATTCAAGGTTACAAAGTAAGTTAGAACATTTGGTACTAGGACCTAGATATCTTGACTGCCAGACCTATGGACTTTTTAATGTAGCATACAGTATAGAACAACAGAAGCACTGTTGTTCACATGGAGAAGACATTTATAATAAATGTATCAAATTTAAAATGAAATTGTAAAGTTTTCACATATAGTCATGAAGCACCTCTTTTGTGGTGCTAAACAGTTGGAAGAAACACAAGGTTAAATTTCCTTTGAGGTTATATAGATATTGAGTTTCTACTTTGAGCTCAGGAAATTTCAAAAGACAGAAGCCTTTTCTCATTCACTTAGAGAATTGCAAAATTTTAGAGTTGGGCCCTTCCATAAATGATGGAATTCAACCTCTGTTATATGATAGATAAAGCAATAATCTCAAAGAAGGAAAGTGACTTGTCTAAAGTAATACATAGATTATAAATTGAGAGGTGGGATTCAAATTCAGTTTCTCTGACTTCAAATTATGTGCTTTCTATCACACTACACTCCTTTTCCCTGATGGGACAGAAGCTATTCTGCTTTGTTTCCCACCTACATAAATGTACACTGGCATGTCAGCCCTTTATGTTATCCCACTCTATTCTCACTGTGGGAAATGAGCTTAAAATGCAAATTGCCTTAAAAATGTTTAACATCCTATCTGCCCTCTTGGTACCATTTACACTTTTTGGGGAGTTGCTTGGTCTACTGAAAACCCCTCCTCTCTCTCCCTATATTACGGGGTAAAGGAAGAAAAAAGGCTGAATTGTTATTCCTCTGCTAGAAACAAAAAGGCTCTGTTTCCTCTTGGAACAATGTTCTTTCCTCCCCCACTTGCCTCTGGTTATCTTTAGCAAATAGAAAGAGAACACTTGAAACTAGCCTTATCTTTTCTGATTTTCTCCCTTTTTTACCCCAAAGGAAAAAAAAATCAAAGATAAATATCCCAGGAAAATAATATCAGTGTGGTAAAATGATTAATTTGCCTCTCAAACTTTTTTGTCATTTCAACACAGCACTCACCCACTATGCCTTAGCATCCTGAATGATGGCACTTCCATTTGGGCACAGAAATTCCAATTCAATTGGCTTGCTGTGTGAAAAAATAAAAAGAGTCTTTTTTTTAAAGGGCACAATTTCCTTGGTTCTATAGAAAGGCCTGATTCAGATCTCCTATTTTCATAATTCAAATGTCAATGGAAATTATATGAGGTGGAGCTGGAAGGAGCATCAGAGAACTAGTCTTGTGCCTGCCCACTCCCTCCGTGTTCTCACTCCTTCCCACATACATGTTATAGAAGTAGAAACTGGAATCTAGAGATGAAGTAACTTGTCTAGAGTCATACAGATACTAAATACCAAAACTGGAACTCAAACCCAGCTCCTCTGATTCTAAACTTAGTGTTTTCTCTACAATATGTGTATTGTCTCATTGAATCTAGCATTCTTGAGATCTTAAGTTGTCTGATAAGTGAGATGATTTATGGAAAAAGTCTTTAATTTTATGCAACTTTAAACAGTAGCAGCAGCTGAGAACTTTCCTCACTTAATATTTTTCTTGGTTTCTGGTATTTCTCAGTTTATCTATTCTTTTGAGCACTGTGTATTATTCTCACCTCAGGGGAAAAATATCCAGAAATGAATCAGAAGAAAACTATGATGTAATATGTGCAAACAATGCCATAGGGCCCTGAAATGTGAAGCAAACAAAAACAGTAAAAAGATCGACTGGAATGTGGAAGAAACCTGCTCAATGAATTACTTTCCATGTATTATGAATAGGATAACCCAGGACTAGTCAAAAGAAATAAAATCAGTACTAAAAAATTGTAATCAGGGAATGGGAATGAGAGCTTTTAAATCTTATATAAGAAGACATCATTAAATCTAGAATGAAGTTCTTATCAGTCATTGGAGGCAATGAGAATCCAGGGCAATAAGAAATAGTGAGAGATCACTAAATTACAAAGCATTATAGAGTATTAAAACTGGAAGGGAGTTCAGAGAGAATCCAATCCTATTCCTTCATCCTTTGAAGTAGAAATTAAGGTCCTAAAATAGAAAATGACTAATCAAAGGTTGCACAGCTAAATATAATACTATTCTTCCTTCCTTCCTCCCTCTGTACTATTACCTCTCTGAAGCTTTGTGCAATTCTGAGGATATGGTAAACATTTCTATTATCTTTGTGTATGAAAAGATAATAGAACATATTATCCATTTTGTTTTGAGACTACAGAGAAATATAATTAAAAATACATTGTAGTGTGTTTCACTCCTCTCTATATTTGTCATTGGATTGTTCCAGATTAGGCCACTTTATTAGTATTCTTGGGTCTAGATGTGAGCATAGGGGAAGAGGCCTCAACTTACTTCAGGGGATCTGGAAAAGTGTGGGAAAAGATAACCTAGACTCTATATTATTGATATAATCTGCATCATATGTTTCCAAGAGTGTCTCTCAATGGATTCACTAGTCTTTCAAGTCTAATGGCTGGTTAGAATAGTGCTGCGCCATTACAAACAAATGAATGGCTGAGAGTTCATAATACCATTGGATTGAGATCAAAGTTTTTTCATTCTGTCTTTTCTTTTTACATGGGTTCATATTTCCAGCAGAGGAAATGCTCTTCTGGAATTCTTCAGAATTACCCTCATCATAGCTTTAGTTGCCAACACCCTCTTGTCTTTCTTTGTTAAGTTCTAAAAACTTTTTAGAAGGAGGAAACTGCTTCATATTCCTAAAAAGTATATGGTAGGGAGGGATGGGGGTGAGTGGTTGGTAGAAGGAAGGTAGAAGGTAGTTATTGAACTTTGTAAGATTCTATAAAATACTTCATCTCCATATGCAATTCATGGTCCCATACAGAAAACTCTAGACTAATGTAAAATGGGTTAAATTTGGGAGGCTTTCCCCAAATATCTTGTATTTATTTTTTATTTATTTTGTGTATGCCTATATTTGTATATATTGTATCCCCTGACTGAATATAACAGAGACTTTCATGTTTTTTTCTATGCCCCCAATTCCTTTCACATAGTAGGTACTTAATAAATGCTTAATTGAATCTAGCAAATTAATTTTTGCCCCAAATGTCTTTTCAGGGAAATTCAGAATTTGACTTGTGCCTGGGAAGCCCCTACTCCCACCAAAAAAAAGAGGACCTCAGATATTATGCAAAGTACATATAACAATACATCAAATATAGAATAACTTTTACTTGACCCAATAGAAAAGACAAAGGATTTATATCTCAAATCATAAATAATAAAAACAATTATTCTCTCTTCAAGGAGCCTCTTGATCTCATGACTGTCCAACCAGGCAAGAAGAAACAATTGTAAAGTAATCCATCTCTATGGTGAGTCCTAGTTGTCCCAAGGACCTATACGATCTCCTATATATTTAGTATGATGGGAGGTTAGGGCATTGAGAGAGAAAGAATTGAGTATCTATTGAAAGGTGACATCTTTTCTTTCTTGGACTTCTGAATCCCATATACTAGTAATTCTCAGGAACAGCAATTGAAAAAGTTCAGATTTGCTCCTCCCCACTGTTGCACTCTTACTATGTCTATGTCTAGTAGGCTTGATCTCAGATTTCTATTGGTCCAGAAACTTCTCTGTCCTTCCATTGCAAACAGTTTTTGTTTGGCCCAGAAACTCTTTTACTACTGCCTTGTGCTAGATGATTTTCTTCTGTCTTAAAACATTGTGATTCTCAGAGGCATATATTTCCCTGGAGTAGACCCATCCACCCTTGTCTAAAGCAAATTGGGATTATCATATGTACACCATGTTTTCTCTCACTGCGTTTTTTCTATTTGTCTTTCAGTCTGTCTAGGACTCACTCTAGATGCAGAGCACTTTGAAACTACTCATAAATCAATCATCCTTAAGGTAGTTACAATGGAAAGAATTTATGTCCCCTAAAGGAAGTGTCATCAGTGTCAGAATAAAATTTTACATGTATTGTTAACGTGAATGTTTATCTATTTTTCATAGATACAACTTTAATGTTATAATTAAGGTCTTATCCTTCAACCTAGTTAATAATAAATTAATTTCCAACAGACTTTTCCTGAGCTTCCTCTACAAATGTAATACCAAATTCAGTTAAATTATTCAGGCTCATAGAATTTTAAAATTAAGAGACAAATTAAAGTCTCATTATTTTACCCTAATTTTATAAATGAGGAAACTGAGAACCTAAGAGTTAAAGAGGCATTGTTAAGGTCACACAGGTAGTATGTAAAGAGGAGGGTTGAGAAAGCAGATCTCTTTACCTGTCTCTCTAATACAGCAAACTTCTGCTCAAGTTCTTCTATAGTAGGGCTTTATATACCTTATCCACTTTATCTTTCACGTAGTCTACTCAGTGTTCCAATATGTCTGTACAATTCCATCTCTATATTTTTTCTTGTTATTCTTCTTGAAAAGCCTTTCTCCTCCCTTTATCTAAATTTAATCCTCCTTTTCAACGACTACCTGTAGACTTCTTGGAACATCTTAATGTTAAGTAATATATCTAAATTACACATTTTGCTTGAATGAGATATGGAATCTAGAGTTCGAGATTTCAGGTCTAGTGTTCTTTCTATTATGTGGTAACAATTCCAATGTGAGTTGCCAAGAAACATCTACTAGCTAGAGGATCAATGTCTGTTCAACTCAATAAATATTTATTAAGTATCTATTATGTGCCAGACACTATGCTTAATTAAGAAGATACAAAAAAGAGGTAAAAGGCAGTCTCTGGCCTGAAAGTGTTTACAATGTAATAGGAGCCTTCTTGCAAACAAATATATACCAACCAATTCATATATCAAATTAAAAAAAAATCAAAAAGGGAAAGCACTGGAATTAAGAGAGGATAGAGAAAACTTTCTGTAGAAGGTGGGATTTTAGTTGGGACTGAAACCAGGAATGTCAGGAGTTAAGAATGGAAGAGAGCCTAGGGGACAGCCAGAGAAACTGTTTGGATCCAAGAGATAAAGCATATTTTTAAAATTTTTTAATTTTTAAAGCTTTTTATTTTCAAAACATATGCATGGATAATTTGACAACATTGACCTTGCATAGCCTTGTGTCTCAGATTTTTTCCTCCTTCCTCCTTCATTCCCCCCACCCCTAGATGGCAAGCAATCCAATATATGTTAAGCATGTTAAAATTTATGTTAAATCCATTATGTATAAACATATTTATATAATTTTCTTACTGCACAAGAAAAATTAGATAAAAAAATAAATGAGTAAGAAAACAATATGCAAGTGAATAACAACAAAAAAGAGTGAGAATGTTATGTTGTGATCCACATTTAGTTCCCACAGTCCTCTTTCTGGGTATAGATGGTCTTCATCACAAGATCATTGGAACTGGCATCAATCATCTTATTGTTAGAAAGAGTCACTCACATTCATCAGACTTGATCGTCCTATAATATTACTGTTGCCATGTACAATGATCTCCTGGTTCTGCTCATCTCACTAAGCATCAGTTCATTTAAGTCTCTCCTGGTTTCTCTAAAATCATCCTCTTGATCATTTCTTATATAACAATAATATTCCATACATTCATACACTGTAACTTATTCAGCCATTCTCCAACTATTGGACATCTTATTCAGTTTCCAGTTTCTTGCCACTATGAAAAGGGCTGCCACAAACATTTTTGCACATGTGGTCTCTTTCTGTCCTTTAAGATCTTTTTGGGATATAGGCCCAATAGAAACACTGCTGGATCAAAGGATATGCACGGTTTGATAACTTTTTGAACATAGAACAAATCTCCAGAATGGTTGGATCCATTCACAGTTCCACCAACAATGTATTAGTGTCCCAGTTTTCCCACATCCCTTCCAACATTCATCATTATTTGTTCCTGTCATCTTAGCCAATCTGAGAGGTGTATAGTGGTATCTCAGAGTTGTCTTACTGTGCCTTTCTCTGATCAATAGTGATTTAGAGCACTGTCTCATAAAATTAAAAATGATTTTAATTTTTTCATCTGAAAATGTCTGTTCATATCCTTTGACTATTTATCAGTTGGAAAATGGCTTGAATTCTTATAAATTTGAATCAATTCTCTATATATTTTAGAAATGAGGCCTTTATCAGAACCTTTAAATGTAAAAATGATTTCCCAATTTATTGCTTCTCTTCTGATCTTATCTGTAGTAGTCTTGTTTGTACAAAACCTTTTTTAACTTAACATAATCAAAATTATCTATCTAGTGTTCAATTGTGAGTTCTAATTCTTCTTTGGACACAGATTTTTTTCTTCTCCCCAGATCTGAGAGGTAAACTATCCTATGTTCTTCTACTTTGCTTATAATATCATTCTTTATGTCTAAATCATGAACCCATTTAGATCTTATCTTGGTTTTGTGGTGTTAAGTGTGGATCAAGCCCTAATTTCTTTCATACTAGTTTCCAATTTTTTTTTTTTAGCAGTTTTTGTCAAATAGTGAGTTCTTATCCCAAAAGCTGGGGTCTTGCAGTTTGTCAAACACTAAATTTCTATAGTTATTGACTATTTTATCCTGTGATCCTAGCCTATTGCACTGATCAACTATTCTATTTCTTAGCCAATGCCAAATGGTTTTGATGATCTCTGCTTTATAATATAGTTTTAGGTCTGGCACAACTGAGCCACCTTCATTAGCATTTTTTCCATTAATTCCCTTGAAATTCTTGACTTTTTGTTTTTCCAGATGAATTTTGTTATTGTTTTTTCTAGATTTGTTAAATAATTTCTTGGGAGTTTGATTGGTATGACACTAAATAAGTAGATTAATTTAGGTAGTGTTGTCATTTTTATTATATTTGTTTGGCCTACCCAAGAGCACTTGATATTTTTCCAAATGATTAGATATGACTTTATTTATTTGGAAACTGTTTTGTAGTTGTGTTCATATAGTCCCTCACTTTCCCTTGGCAGATAAATTCCCAAATATTTTATACTATTGACAGTTATTTTGAATGGAATTTCTTTTTGTATCTCTTGCTGCTGGGATTTGATATATAAATATCAATAAAAATCAAATAATATATAAATAAATAATAAATATAAATAAAAAATAAATATATAAATAAATTTGATATAAATAAAAATATATAAAAATGCTGATGATTTATGTGGATTTATTTTGTATCCTGAAATTTCGCTAAAGTTATAAATTATTTCTAATAGTTTTCTAGGGTTCTCTAAGTACACCATCATATCATCTGCAAAGAGTAATAATTTGGTTTCCTCATAATCTACACTAATTCCTTTGATCTTTTTCTTTTATTGCCAAAGCTAACATTTCTAATGCAATATTGAATAGTAATGATGACAGTGGCCAATCTTGTTTCACTCATAATCTTGCTGGGGATGGTTCTAATTTGTTCCCATTACATATGATGCTTGTGGATGGTTTTAAATGGGTGCTACTGATCATTTTAATAAAAGTCCATTTATTCCTATTTTTTTAGTGTTTTTAATAGGAATGGGTGCTGGATTTTATCAAATGCTTTTTCTGGTTCTATTAAGATAATCATATGATTTTTTGTTTGGTTACTAATATAGTTGATTATGCTAATAAAACTATTAGGAATAATAATATATCCTAATAATAATAAATAAAAAAAATAAATAAAAATCCTAATAAAAATATTAGGAAAACTCCTAATATTGAAAACTCCTAATAGTGAACCAGCCCTGCATTCCTGATATAAATCCCACTTGGTCATAGTATATCAACTTGAGGATGACTTTTGTAATCTTGTTGCTAATATTTTATTTAAGATTTTTGCATCAATATTCATTAGGAAAATTGGTTTATACTTTTCTTTCTCTGTTTTCACCCTACCTTGTTTAGCTATCAGCACCATATCTGTGTCATTGGTAAGACTCATTCTTTCCCTATTTTTTCAAATAGTTTATATAATATTGGAATTGTTCTTTGAATGTTTGATAGAATTCATATGTAAATCCATCTGGCCCTGGAGATTTTTTCTTAGGGAGTTGATTAATAGCTTGTTCTATTTCTTTTTGTAAATATAGGACTATTAAAATACTTTATTTCCTCTTCTGTTAACCTGGGCAATCCATATTTTTGTAGAAATTTCTCCATTTCATTTAGATTATAAAATTTATTGGCATATGGTTGGGGAAAATAACTCCTAATTATTGTTCTAATTTCCTGTTCATTGGTGGAAAGTTCTCCCTTGTCATTTTTGAGACTAACAATTTGATTTTCTTCTTTCCTTTTTCTTTTTTTTTTTTTTTTCCTGAGACTGGGGTTAAGTGACTTGCCAAGGGTCACACAGCTAGGAAGTGTTAAGTGTCTGTGATCAGATTTGAACTCTGCTCCTCATGAATTCAAGGTTGGTGCTCTATCCACTGCACCACCTAGCTGCCCCCTTCTTTCCTTTTTCTAATCAAATTAACTAAATGTTTATTTACTTTGTTGTGTTTTTTTTTTCATAAAACCATCTTTTAGTTTTATTTACTTAATTCAATAGTTTTCTTATTTTCAGTTTTCTTAATCTCTCCTGTTGTTTTCAGAATTTCAAGTTTGGTATTTGGTTGGAGGTTTTTAATTTGCTCTTTTTCTAGCTTTTTTAGTTGTAAGCCCAATCCATTGATCTTCTCTTTCTCTATTTTATGCAAGTAAGCATCTAGAGATATAAAATTTCCCCTTATTACAACTTTGGCTGCATCCCACAAATGTTGTCTCATTATTGTCATTCTTTTAGAAAATATTGTTGTGTCCATGATTTGTTGTTTAACCCATTCATTCTTTAAGATTAGATTATTTAACTTCCAATTAATTTTTGATCCATTTTCTCCTGGCCTTATATTGCATGTGATTTTTATTGTATCATGGTCTGAACATTTTTTTTTGAGATTTTTATGCCCTAATACATTGTCAGAGAAAAAAGTAAACTCCTTTCTGTTTCTATAGAGGGCTACAGATAGTGGGGGGACTCTGGGTAAGGTATAAGATCCTTCAGCCCAGAGGAAACCTACTAACAATATCTGGTTTGGCTCCCTCTTTCCCTTTGGTGCTTCCTTCTCAACCTTGCTCTCTCAGAATTAGATAAATTGAACCACCAAATAAATAAGAAAGAAGTTAAGGAAGTAAACAAAATGTTAGAAAAGTTAGGTATGATAGATTTTTGGAGAAAATTGAATGGAAACATGTAAAGGACCTAAGATAGTGGGGGAACTCTGGGCTGAAAGGTCTAGAGTGATTACATCATTATAGCACACTAATTATGTTAGAACTAGAGAACCATTATCTCATCAATCACACTGAGTAAATGTTAACTATAAGCACCTTGCTGTAAGTATCCCTTGCTTCAAGTAAAATACAAGTGGTTCTTGATTTCTCAGGAAGGGAGGTAGGCACCAAAGGGAGGTGATCACACCGTCCCTGACTTCTCATCAAAAATTGTCAATGAGACTGTTGCAGGACTTCAAAAACCTGCAGGAATTATTGGATTCCCTGACACATGAAGTAATGGACAATAGATTGGTTTTGGACTATCTCTAGGACTTATGGACAGGTATAGTTCCTTATGTTGATTCATGTTGTTTGTTACATCACTACTATCTTGTGTTATATTACTACGCGTTTGTGTAATACCTCCCATGCTGATTGATTTATGTATACCTGTTTCAAGTAAGACCCTTCAGTCCAAAGGAAACCTGCCAACCATATCTGTTGGTGTTCTCACTTCCCTGAGAAGTCAGGGAGGGCTTGACCACTTGCATTTTAAAACAAAAGAAAGCAGGAGATGTAAAGGGCTAGTACTCTGGAGAAGTATACTTGAAACAAGATGTTAACTCAGTTGAATTGATAGCATAATGGTTCTCTAGTTCACATATATATTAGTTCATATATATTAGTATGGTAATAAAATGGTTCTCTAGTGCACACATAATCAGTATGCTGGAATGATGCCATTACAATAAGGTATATAAGGGCTAAGAAAAACTGGAAGATAGACTTTCTTTTAGACTTTTCTTTTTTTGTGGTGGCTGACCTACCTCTTGCACTCCTGAACTAAGATCAAGGATGGTCCTGGTCCTCCAGAAAGCTAGACTGAACATTACATATCACTATGCTTTAAATGTGGTTTTTTTTGTAAACAACAAATTGTAGGACTCTGGCTTTTAATCCAGTCAACTATCCTTCCATTTTTTTGGAGAGTTCATTCCATTCACATTCACAGTTAAAATAACTAATTCTGTATTTCCTGCCAGAGATGGGGTATCTTGCTCTTGGGAGCAGCTGGGAAGCCAAAGTCACAGAACAAAGAGTATGTTTCAAGGAGTAAGGTAAAAGAATATTGGAAAGGTCAGAGGGGGAATAGATTATCATGGGCATTGAATGCCAAACAGAGCATTTTGTTTTTGATTAGGAGCCAATAGGAAGTCACTGGAGTCTATTGAGTTGAGGGATGACCAGATCAAACCTTCATTTTAGAAAAATCACCTTAGTGACTGGATGAAAAATGAATTGGAGTGGGGAGGGATTAGAAGCAGGCAGACTCACCAGCAAGCTATTGTAGTAATCAAAGAAAAGATAGGGGCCTGCACTAGAGAAGTGGCAGTGATATGGGACCAGAATTTTAATAATTCTAATCAATCCTGTTCCACACCAGCAGGATCAGAGAGAAGAGATCATATTCAAGAGATATTTTAAAGGTGAAATCAACAAGTTTGGCAATAACTTGGATGAAGGTCAAGGACATAGTAAAGAATTTAGGGTGATTCTTAGGTTCCTAGCTTGTTGTCCTTTACAATAACAGGGAGTGTATGAGGGAGAGAGTATTCAAGAGGAAAGACAATGAATTTTATTTTGGATGTATTGAATTTAGATGTCTCCCCGACATCTATTTTGAGATGTCTGAAAGGCAATTGGGGATGTAAGAACTGGATATCAACAGAGACTGGAGAAGAAAAGGTAGATTTGAGATTGATCAGCATAAAGATAGTAATTACATTTGATATGAAGTGATTATTGAGGGAAATAGTACAGAAGAAAAAGAAAAGAGACCCCCAGGACAGGGGTTAAACTTCTGTTAAAGAGTACAATCTGGAGGATGAGGTCTACAATATAAAATAATTTATGGAAAACAAATAAGAGCCAGAACTAAGGTCTTATTGTAGGCAAATTTCTTCTTTTCCTATGATCATGGGAAGTTAAAAGGGATTCCAGAAGTCATTTACTTCAACTTCCTCATTTTATATACATGAAAATAAGGTCTAAAAAATTAAATAACATGGATAGATAGATAATACATAGGGATAGATGTATAGTAGATAGAACGATGAACCCTTTATTCAGTGCTATCATTATGTGCTAAATAAATGTTACAAATAAAAACAAAGGCAAAAAAAGTTTGTTTTTTTTGTTCGTTTTTTTTTTTTTTTTTTTTTTTTTTTATCAAGGAGCTTACATTATAAACAAAGGTAACTCATAAGGAGCAATGAGGGAGTGAAAGTTAAGAGGAAAATACATGTAGAAGGGCAAAGTTGTAGGCAAGCCCACAGTGAAGACTCAAGTGAAGTGAGCATGATTTGGATATTTCATGAAATGATGAACTGGGCCAGGCCTTTATACCAGTTAGAATAGAAGACTTCAGTCTGGCCATCTCTAGGGTGTAAGAAGGCTGCTAGCTGGGAGATGGAGAAGTTTGGAGGAGAGAGGAATGGAATGAAAATAGAAAAGATAATTATTTAGATTTTTCTTGGGACCTGAAATCAAGTCTTGACAAGACAACGGTTCCAAAATACTATAAAAACAATTCCAATGGTGCAGGAAAAAGAGTTATTTTGACTTTTCATAAAGTTGAATGGAATTTTTAAGATCCTTTGAAAAAAATTTCAAAGTATAATTTCCTTCTAGCCCTTTTTCCTCCTATTGAGAAGGCAAGAATTTATCAATTGTTCATGTGAAATCATGCAAAACATGCTTTATTTCATCATGACACTATCTCATGTTCACTTCATATCTGTCCAACTCCATTTCAATGTCCTTTGCTCATTAATTGATTTTCCTTCAAGACTCTGTCCCGGGCCACTTTCTCTTTTCTCTTTTATGTTATCTTATATGATCATATAAACTCATTTATCATCTTTTTTTTGTAAATGATTCCCAGATCTATAAAATCAGCCTTCCAGAGCTCTGGTCCTGCAGAATCAACTGTGATTTTTGTTCATATTTAGTTGGTTATTGGATCAGCATCTTAAATTCAACATGCCCCAAACTGAATTCCTCTTTCTCTATCAGACTCCCTTTTCTAAATTTCTGAACTTACTGTAGAGGGTAATACAATCTTTCCTGCCATCCAGGCTTAAAACTTAAGGTTTTTCTCAACTCTTTGCTCTCATTCCAAATCTTGTCATTGTTCTTTTGACAGCATGTGTTGTATTTTCTTCACCAAACAATCACTATATTGATATGCATGTCCTATCACCTCTTGCCTGCATTATTGGAATAGCCTTAAAATGGATCTTTGGGGCTTTAGTTTCTCCAATTCCAAACCATCTTCTAGATTGGATGTCAGTTTTTTTTTTTTTTTTTTTTTGTTTGTTTGTTTTCATAAAGTACAGATCTACTTGTGTCATATCTACTTATTCCACCCTGGTTTCAAAAATTCCAATGGGTTCCTATTACCCTCATTAAAAAAAAAAAAAAAAAAAAAGTCCATTGGTATTCAAAGCCTTTCATTAGCTGGCTTTTTTCTAACTCTCCAGTCTTGTTAGACTTACTCCCTTCCATACATTCTGTATTTATGCTACACTGGTCTACTTACCAGGCCTCAAACATAAACACTCTGTCTCCTGATTCAATGAGTCCTTCCCCATTTTTGGAATGTTCTCTTTCCTCAATTTCCTCCTATTTTCCTGACTTATTTTAAGTCAAGTTAAATATCATCTTAATAGGATTGCCTTTCTAGCTGTCAATGCCTTCTCTCCTCCTTCACCACCCCAATCCTGAGATTACCTTCCTTTTACTTTGCATATATGTGTGTGTGTGTGTGTGTGTGTGTACATATATATATATATATTTCACATTTATTTATCTTATTTTTAACTTATGAAAAACAATTCTATGACACAGTATAATAAAAAAGATGATTGCACACAAAACCTTATATGAAATTGGTATTCCTTTTAAAATATATAATAAAGTTTCAATGTAAATTTCTTGTTTTTTCTTTGCTTCCCTTCCCCTAGAGATAACTACCATTAAACACCAATAGATTTATATGTATAAATACATATATATGAACAATTATACTTTGCATTCATCTATTTATCAGTTCTTTTTCTGGATGCAGATAGCCTCTTTTTTTTCCCCTAAGGCCACTGGGGTTAAGTGACTTGCCCAGGGTCACGCAGCCAGGGATGTTACATATCTGAGACCAAATTTGAACTCAGGTGCTCCTGACTTCAGAGCTGGTACTCTATTCACTGTGCCACCTAGCTGCCCCAGCATCTTTCTTCATAGGTTCTTTATATTTAATTTGGATATTTATAATAGTCAGAATGACTTATTCACTCAAAGTTCTTCTTAAAACAATATTGCTGTTACTGTCTACAATGTTCTTGCACTGCTCATTTTGCTCTCATTAGTTCATGAAAGTCTTTCCATATTTTTCTAAGATTATTGAGCTCATCATTTCTTATAGCATAGTAGCATTCCATATCAATCATATACCACAACTTCTTCAGCTAATCCCCAAATGTTTCCTGCAAAGTCCAGTTCTCAGCATATATCTTGAAAGTACTTTTTTTTTTTCCCCTCCATTAGAATGGGAGCTCCCTTGGGACATGACTTTTATGTCTGGCACATTGTAAATGTTTAATAATTGCTTGATTTTAATTTTAGAGATTATCAGGCAATAAGTAAATGCCAATTTAATAAGTGAATCTAAAATAAAAAAAAAAATAGTTGATGTAGGAGATAGAGTGCTGGGCCTGGAATCAGAAAGCTCTGGCTTCAAACTCTAGCTCTGATTCTCACCTGTTGTGTAATTCTGTCCAAGTCAGTTAACTTCTCAGTCATGGAGAAAATTCTCTAGAATCTATTAAATCATAGATATGTTGAAGTTCGCACATTTATAGTATGAAATCCTCCACTAAGATTTGCTGCAAAAATAAATAAATCAAATAAACAAAACAGGTTTGATATACTTTTCTAGAAATTATTTTCTTTTAATTTATTTGTGATTCACAGATAATCAAGTACTTCCAGCATTTTTGTTCATTCATTTAGAGCATTTAAGACTTAAAGATAATATGTTCTTATTATGTCTTTGATAATTTCCAAGGTCTCAGTTTTATATCCTCAAAAATAGAGGATTACAGAGGCCTAATTTTAAGTCAAGAGATCTGATTATCTCAACCACACTTTCTTTTAAAGTGAGGTTGGATTAATTGACCCATAAGACCCTTTCCAGCTCTCAATCTGTGATTTAAAAAATTCTTACAATGTTAATATTAATTATAATGATAATAACTAGTAAATAAGGTCACAAAATGAATTTGCCTGGGAGACAAGAGAAAGGGATCCAGCAAGTTTAAATTCCTTTCTGTTTGTTTTAGAATTAAGTCCAAAATGTGTGTGAAGTCATTGTCCCGTTTTCCAAATGCCTGGGAACTTGCCAGGTCTGTGGATGACTGCTATTTCCAGTGGGGAAGGTTTCATTATTAAACCAGTGCAGCAGTCAGCAGTTCATCTCGGGAAAGGACGATAGCCAGACCCTCGACCTTAAGTTATCCATCACCTGTACTAAAACTTACAATGTGGGGAAGCAAGGCCACATCTGGGGGCTCTGTCTCGGGAAGGTGGAGCCGTAGCTAACCCGCTCCTTCCTCCCACAGCTGTGCAAAAAGGAGTCAATGAGGTGGATCACATGGCTTTTCAGGAATGTGGTTGATGTGTATGGGTGGAGGGGGAGACGAGTGAACTGGTTCTCGAGCCCAGTGACCTACCCTTTGCAGCCAGCTGCAAGGAAATAGGCAGAAAAAGCGACCAATAGCTTCTCGGAGAGGTTCCCTGGACCCGCCAATCACAGAGTGCTCAAGTAAGGGGGAAAAAAAGAAAAGGGAAAAAAAAAAAGAAAAGAAAAAAATGCTGCTCAGTAGACTCGGTTGATCTCCGTTGTAAGAAATTTGAGCTGGACTAGTGAGACATAGAATACACATTCCACACACACACACACACACACTCTTCGGGCAAAGCAGATAACTAAGGTTAAGGCAATCACAACGATACAGAAGTGAAGAAAGACAGAAGAAGCCGGAGGGGAACCCTGGCTGGCAGAAGTCATTCTCCTAAGAAACGGGCGGCATTTGTGCAGCGGGGATCCGATCTCTGATGGTGAGTGTTGCCACTCCAGCCAAGTTAGGTCTCCCTCCCTGAGGCGTCATAACTGGTGGAGTTTCCTTGCTTAGTAGAAAGTGCAGTAGGGGGTGGGGAGTGAGGGGGAAAGCTCTAGTGACGTGTCCAATTTACTTTGGGCAGCATATGTTGGGAGGAGATGCATTTTATTTTCTTCTTTTGGGGGAAAATCTCCAGTATCTATAATGTCGATTTCATTGTGTGGGATAGGGGGAAAATATATATATATATATATATATATATATATATATATATATATATATATATATATATTAATCTCTCCTCTCCTCTTCTTTCTTCTCCTCTCTTGTCCTGTGCTGCCCTGTGCTGTTCTGTCCTGTCCTGTCCTGTCCCTCTCCTCTCCTCTCCTCTCCTGTCCCTCTCCTCTCCTGTCCCTCTCCTCTCCTCTCCTCTCCTCTCCTCTCCTCTCCTCTCCTGTCCCTCTCCTCTCCTGTCCCTCTCCTCTCCTGTCCCTCTCCTCTCCTCTCCTCTCCTCTCCTGTCCCTCTCCTCTCCTCTCCTCTCCTCTCCTCTCCTCTCCTCTCCTCTCCTCTCCTCTCCTCTCTTCTCCTCTCCTCTCCTCTCCTCTCCTCTCCTCTCCTCTCCTCTCCTCTCCTCTCCTCTCCTCTCCTCTCCTGTCCCTCTCCTCTCCTGTCCCTCTCCTCTCCTCTCCTCTCCTCTCCTCTCCTCTCCTCTCCTCTCCTCTCCTCTCCTCTCCTCTCCTCTCCTCTCCTGTCCCTCTCCTCTCCTCTCCTCTCCTCTCCTCTCCTCTCCTCTCCTCTCCTCTCCTCTCCTCTCCTCTCCTCTCCTCTCCTCTCCTCTCCTCTCCTCTCCTCTTCTCTCCCTCTCCTCTCCTGTCCCTCTCCTCTCCTCTCCTCTCCTCTCCTCTCCTCTCCTCTTCTCTCCTCTCCTCTCCTCTCCTCTCCTCTCCTCTCCTCTCCTCTCCTCTCCTCTCCTCTCCCTCTCCTGTCCCTCTCCTCTCCTCTCCTCTCCTCTCCTCTCCTCTCCTCTCCTCTCCTCTCCTCTCCTCTCCTCTCCTCTCTTCTCATCTCTCTTCCCCTCTTCTCTTATCTTTGTCTCTGTCTGTCTCTTTGCATACCTCCTTTCCCTCCCAGTACTCCTCTTAGTTTGACTATACCACACAACATTGCAAATTTACTAGATCAGAGAATTGTGTTTCTCTGGGATGGGTCTTGAAGTCCCTTTAGAAAAGCATTATGACATATATTCCTCTATCATAGTTCTTATCAGCAACTCCCATCAGGGAATTGTGTTCTAGCAAATCTCTTTTGTTTATTTATGGGTGTATCACTACTTATCAAGTGGTATTTTTAATATATCTTTTAAAGCTGTGGATCTCTTAAGTTGCATAGCAAGGAAGAAGGTAAGGCTATATTGGCTAAAGAGATATATATATATATATATATATTTCACTTATAAAACAATTTGTTCCACTTCTGGAGGAAAAATCATTGATGTTTACTTTTTTATTGGAGAAAAAGTACTTTTTATCTTTTCTTCACATCTCAGAACCCTTCAAAGCTAAGGAACTGAAGGCTCCTATGATCTGATTGGTTAACAGGTACCTTTTTTCCTACTTCCATTGGACACCCATAATCATCCTTTCTTTGGGGTGCTCACCAGCTAATGTAAATTCATAATTAATAGATATTTTCATGTCAAATTTCCCTCCCCCCTCAATATTTGGAGGGAAAAAAGTAGAACAATATAACCAAAAATTTAATGTCACTTTCAGTCATTGATTATTTTTTATTTTGAGGCAAAATTTCCTATTTAATATTACTTTCCAGAATATACAAAACCTGAATTTATTGTTTTCTTCAGTGGTTATAAAGTAACATTTAAATTATTGTGAGAACTTTATATTCTGTGTAATAATATTCGGATGAGTTTTCACTCTAATGCTCAGAAAAGGGTTTGGAAAGAAAAACAAAAAATGTAGAGTCATCTGTTCATTTTTATTTTATAACAAAGTGTTTTCCCTAGTTTTTAAAAAATTATAAACAGTGAAATTAATTTATATGTTTTTATCTAATGAGGACCTTCTATTTGACTTTTCATAATACAATTTAGTGATCGTTCAATATTTGTAGTTGGACTTACACTTGTTTTTTGAAACAAAATGAAGGCTGTAATTGCTTTTATAAGAAAGATGAGCTCATTCATAGAATGAGTGTGAAGTATCATAGATACTTCAATTGAATTGTATTTAAATGCATATTTCTCTGTAAGAAACTTATAGTAGCTGTTTTAAAATTAAAGTTTATGAACATCAGTAGATAAGTAAAAATTACAAAAATTATGGAAAACTATTGCCACTTTTAGAACTTAACTTTTGAATTTTATTATAGTGGTTTATCTCTCAACCAATTCCTCTAAAATCTTTTTATTTAAATTTAAAAAATTTTTGATTTTAAGACTACTTGATGATTTTAGGATTCCAGAATAAAATAAACTTTCAGATCTCTTGCATATTTTAGATAATTCTAAGTAAGTTGCTTTATGGGAGAAAAATGTACTGATAATCATTTTATCATTATACTTGATAAAGCAAGCATAGTATTCCACTGCTGGAAAGTACTACTATCATAATCATAGGAAGTGCCTGTTTGCATAATATTGCTCTATTAATTGTACAAAGCAAAGTTAAAATGTTAGGAACAGATCTGTACTATACATACATTAAGATGCATCAAAATGACATTGGATTCACAGTTTCATTGATATGGTATGGTCCACAGAAATGAGGAAGGAATATATTCTGGGCATTGGTAAGATACTGTGAAAAGTCACTGAGGTGGGAGAGAGATTTCAGAGCTTCTGAAAAGATCTATTTTGCTACATATTAAAGGAAATAATGTGAATGTTTAATCCTGAAAATAATGGCTAGAGCAAAATTATGATTATTACTATATTCTAGTCTGAGAGATTAATATTTTTCCCTAGAGTTATGACAAGTCTCTGAATGATTTTGGATAGGGTAATGACATGGTCATATTTGCTCTTTTGGAAGATGATTTTGGTAGTTCTGTGGAAGATGAATTAAAGGGAGATATTGAAAACCAGGAATCCTATTTGGAGCCCATTGTGAAATAAGATAGATAATGAAGATTTTAATTAGGGTAGTTATTCTGTGAGTTGAAAGGAGATGGATTACATAGAGAAATTTTAGAGGGAGAATCAACAAAACTTGGTAAATGATTTGATATGACTAACCTGGGAAGTTATGAATCTGGTTGACTAGAAGGATGGAGACATCTTCAGCAGAAACAGATGTTGGAGAAAGAGTAAATTTAGGTCAGTTTGGACATGTTGAGTTAAATAGTAAGACATCTATTTGGAGAAGCTCAAAAGTTGCTGATGTGAGGCTAGATATTCAAAAGGGGGTATAAATGAATAATAATAATGGTAATAATAATAGCTAATCTTTATGTGGTACATATTACATGCCAGGTTGTGCCAAGTGCTTTGTGCTTTTAAAAATCTCTTTTGGTTCATACAACAACTCTGGGAGATAGGTGACATTATTATTCCCATTATACAGATGAAGAAAATGAGACAGAAGGATTTAATTAGTGAGTGTCTCAGACTGATTTTGAATTCAGGCCTTCCTGGCATTATATTGTAAACTCCTTGAGGACAGAAACTGCCTTTTGTCTCTTTTTATATTCCCAGCAGTTAGCATGGTACTTACTAAGTGCTTAATAAATGTTAATTGATTGATTCCAGGCATTGAACTCTATTACTGAGATACTTAAAAGACATAGGAGTTGCCTGCATGAAACAGAAGAGAGCTGATAAAATCACCTAGAGAGAAAGTGTAGTGAGGGAAGACTTAGAACATAGTCTTGGGGGACAAGGATATTTAGGATACAGTAAATGAATAATAACCTGGTAAAAGTGCCAGAGAAGTGTTCAGGAAGGTGGAAGGAAAATCAGAAAGCAATGTCACCAAATCTGAGGAAAGAGAAAGTATCTAATGAAAAGGGAAGAAAACATTGTCAAAGTGTTACATTACAGATGTACAGATATATGTAGTATGAGAATTGAGAAAAGACCATCAAATTTAGGAATGAAGAGATTCCTGGTAACCTTGGAGAGATCATTTTGTTTCAAATGAGTAGTGATATTGGAAGTTAGAGTACAACGTTTTGAAACCTAAGTGGGGTGGAAAGGAAATTATATCAATGGACTCCTGCAAAAATGTAGCATATGCTTGGAAGACATCTTATTTGTGAAAAGATTTCAAAGCTGAAGTTTGTCTACTGAATCAACTTTTTTTCTTTCTAATCAACAAATGATAGAGTGAGATATCATGTTTTTGTTTTTTTTAATATTTTTTTTTTACCAGGAACAATCTTAATGCATGCATAGACCATTTTATAAAGCTTTTATTAATATTTGCTGATGTCTTATTGATAATTTTAAATTAACCATTGTACCATCTTTTGTAAACTTCTATTTTCAAATCTTAAACATTGATATTTGGTGCCTTATAAATTGCTTTCTTTCTTTTTTTTTTTTTTTTTGTTTGTTTGTTTGTTTTTCTGAGGCTGGGGTTAAGTGACTTGCCCAGGGTCACACAGCTAGGAAGTGTTAAGTGTCTGAGACCAAATTTGAACTCGGGTCCTCCTGAATTCAAGGCTGCTAGCTGCCCCTAAATTGCTTTCTTCTACACGAATTTCCTTGCTGTGTATTTAAGTTTTTTAGACTTCAGTCATAAATGTTTTCAGGTGATTTGCCATAGAGAAGTCTCACATCAGGTTTTTTTTTGTTTGTTTGTTGTTTGTTTTTTGTTTTGTTTTGGTTTTGGCATGATCAAGTATTTGTTGACAGAAGCAGTACTGGAGCTTTTTGGTCTCTTCATTTTGTCAGCTATTTTACATTGGTGAAGTTCTCATGACAAAATCCTAGTAGTGGAATTCTAGACTTATTCTCCTAACCTACCATATTAGAGTTCCAGAGCTTAGCTGGTTACATTTCCTCTTGGATTCTTCTTCTGATACCAGTTCAAGTCTTCACCTGGTGTGTGCCCTTCAGATTATCGCCAGTGATTAATGCCCCATTGATATTTCCTCAATACAATTGATAACAGATCAATATTTACTGAAAAGATATAGCAAGAACAGAAGTACAAGTATATCTCTCCTTCCACTTGGAAAGAGAGGAACATTTCCTGCACTATTTAGATTCCAGGAGAGAGTGGCTACCACAAACATTCATTCCACCACCCCCGGGGGTGAGGCACTGCTGATTGATGAATCTCTCTTGCTTGTAAGATCCTATGTCTTAGCTGCTAAGTCAGTACATTGATAGTAGGATCAGCAGATTGCTCCTCAGGGTTGGATACTTTCTATGCATGATTGATGGACCTCCAAGTCTTCTAATCTTTCAAAACTCAAGATGTCAAAGCTTAGTCATTTTATCTCTGATATTCCTTTGTCACAGATCAGGAAAAAACAAATACAGGTATGGAAGAAACAAAGAGTATGTGTTGATGGACTACATGTAGCTCATAATAAAATAAAGCACCACCCCACCCCATATCCCTACCTTGATGATGCTCTGAGAACTAGACTCATTGGCTTATCCTAATGTTAGACACATCATGTAGCTGAGGAATAGAAAAGTGACTCTGGGGATAGGGAGGGAGTTCTTGGGATTTGGGATGAAAAGAAGAATCTAAGAAATAAATAATGAGGCAAAAATGGTGATTAGAATCAGTGTCTTTATTTTTGTTCACTTTCAATTTCTTTGGAGTTGACAACTTAATCAGTTCTTTATTCTTTTGATTTGATATTGATTTTGATGGAACATTGATCCCAAAATTATTCTTTATTAATATCTTGCACACGATGCTCCAAAAGTCTAATTTAGTTTTAAGTTACCAAATAAATAGTTTTAAAGTTGTTAAAGTTTTGAGAATTAAACCTGCACTAAGACTTTTGGGACAGTTTCTCTATCTAAATTTATGAGTATATGTTGCTTTTCCCAATAAAATATCAGCTTCTTAAGGTCAGGGACTATTTCCTTTTTATCTTTCATACTCATCACTTAGTACAGGACCTGATATATAATAGATATTTAATAAATGTTTATTGATTTATTGATAGGAAACTATAATGGTGAAATAAAAGAAATAAATAACATGTGAATAAAAATATTATGAATCCTTTTCTAATCCTCCCTGTTTTTGCTGTCAAGGTTATACAATCTTCCTCATCTTAATCTAACCTCTTTCTGTCTCTGTTCTACACAATTGTCAAATCTATATTCCTAAAACAAGATTTAACTTTGTCAGTCTCCTAATCCAAATCTTTCAGGGCTCTCTGATGCTTCCAGATAAAATACAGACTTCTCAATCTGACATTTAAACACACCCACAATATGATGTTCCTTTGTCTATATAGGTTGTTTTTTTTTTTTTCATGTTACTCCCCTTTATACATTTTTCCATTGTAGTCAAATTGGCCTCTTCCCCATCATGACACTCCACCCCTTCATCCATATCTTTTACAGGTGGTCCTCTGTTACTGGAAATGCTCTCTCTCATGGTGATGCTTAGATTTCCAGGAATCCTTGAAACCATTTTAGGTGCTACCTCAGGCCTTTCTCTTGTCCCAAGTTGTTAGTGCTTGTTCCCTTCTAAAATTACTTTGTATTTGTTTTCTGTGAACTTTGTATTTATCTGTGTACATGTTAGTTCCTCAAAGTCCTTGGAGAAAGAAGATTTTTTTATTTTTATTTTTGGGTATTTAGTTCCTTGTACAAGTGTTTTGTGTATATTAACTCTTCAGGAAATATTTGTTGAATGGATTTGAATTGCTAAATTCCTTCCTTCTTGAAAGTATCATGCAGCTAAGTTTTGACCTCTCATTCACAAAACCATATTCTAACTTATTACAGGAGTTTATTAATTGTAATATAAATTAGGATCTACATTATAGAAAAGGAAATCGATCTGCATTGATAGGAGGAATTTGCTTCTAGAGAATAGGTATAGTTCATCACGTGTTAGTGGATCAAGTGTTAGACTGGAAGTCAGAACTTTAAAATCTGAGGTCCCTTCCTGCCTCAGATATTTACTAGTTGTATGAATGAGCAAGTCAGTTTATCTCTTAGTCAAATCATTTTACCTTTCTTAGTTTCTTCATCCATAAAATGGGGATAATAATAGCAGGAGTTATGATGGTCAAATGAGATAAAATATATAAATATATAAAATATATAAAGTGTTTTGCAAATCTTAAAACATTATATTAATGCTAATTATTATATTAACAAAATCATAGTCCTAGTCTAAAATAAAATTAAAAGTTATTGATGTGCATTTATTTATTCTTTCTTCATAGGAGGCACTAAAATAATGTTTGTTCATTTCACGTGCAACAAACTCCCTTTCTGAGAGCATTACAAAGTATAAACTGGATGTGTGTTCAAATCATAGCTCTAATTTTTTGTTTTCTGTGACTTTGGAAAAAAGAATTTACTTGGTCATTTTGTTCTCTGTAAAACAAGGAGATTGAGAACATGATATTTAATGTTTCTTCCAGCTGAAAACCTTATACTCATATGATGTGAACTTAAAATGACAAGTTTTGGTATGGATTTTAAGGGTAACTTTGTTACCCCAATCTTTAGGAACACTATTTGAGATGTAGATTGGCAATTCCAAATTAGCAGTTTGATCGAAAGTTATATTGGATTGATTTGACTGGGTGTTGTTTTTTATTGCTTATTCATATGGGTGGGGACAGTGTTGTGAAGTTTTATTCTGGAGCCTCCTAAAAACCCTAATTCTGTAAGTGAAAAATACTTGTGACCTTCTTTTATTAAATATTCACTCTTGAGAAAAAGATCAACTTCCTATCTTTATTTTAAATCTACATTGCTATATTGATATAACTTTAAAAGTCCCATTTATTCTTTTAATGATGTTGGGGTATAGAGTAAGAAAAATTACTAAATTCTGAGAAAATTCATATGAAAAATGCATGTTCATTAATAGTGTGTTGAACATTGTTAGAAACAAAATGTGCAGTCAGCTTTTTTTTTTTTTTTTTCATCAAAGTGTGTAGGAGAAATATAGAACCAAAAATCTAGACTTGGAAAGGACCACAGAGGCCAACTAGTTTATTTTCTCATCTTATTGAGGCTCAGTAAGTAAATATCTTATCCAAAGTCATACAGGTAATTATTTTCAGAGGAGAGATTTTACCCAAGGTCTTGAGACCCTAGATCTAGTACTCACTTTTCTTAACTACTTTCTTTCTGGACCATATTCTCAGTAGGTACTCTTCAGTCCTGCAGGGAAGCCCCTTTAAGATCCACCTGTATAATTACTCAGCTCTGAGGGAGGATTCTTCTTGAAAAGGGAAATGCTTCATAGAGGTATTTTGTATTTGTCTGGAAAATAATGTTTATTCTGAGTACTGAGCAGGTTGCAAGGGGAAGCCAAACTCTTTTGTAGATGTTTTTGAATCAGCTTTTTATAATATGGTTTGATTATTTATATTATGGAGCCCTTTGAAATTCCATATCAAATATAAATATCAGCAATACATTATAAATCATTATGAATTATTTTAGCACCATCTTCCCTCTTCTTTCTTCCACTAGTCTGAATAATCAAAAGAAAACTGTAACATGAAGATAGTCCTAGTATTGCTGTTTGTTTTCTTAGTTATCCTTTATGATTTAGATAATCCCACAAGGATAACCAAAAGTAAAAACGTGTTTCCTAGCCCCAAATCATAATGTAGTATTTAGTTGAGAAATTTCAAATCCCTCAAAAAATAATTTAACATTTATATATTCATTATTTTCCTATTTTGACATTATTTTCCTATTTTCTTTTAAGTGATTTGGTGCTATGTGAAATTCCATAATTAGAAATAGTTGCATCAAAGAAGACTTGCAAAATTTCATTATCTTATAAAGAGCATGCCACTGTATAAGAAGTATTTGCCTATTATGGAAAGAATTTTGAAATCCAAACTTTTTGATAATAACTTGTGTTTTTTATACCTGGATAATTGTGTTGGCTAAAGTTACTCAATGTGTTTGAAAGACATTTTTCATACTGGGAACATACTGTCTTCTCATATTTATTTCTTGAAATCCTCTTTTTTGCAGGCCAAGTTTGGGTGCCACTCCCTCCTCTGAGCTGGAAGTGATTATTCTCATTACATTTTCTTGGAGTGCTTTGCCTGTAATTCTCCTCTGTTCCTACCATATATTATATTGGTTTACATATATATCTCTTCTCCTCCCTTCCCACTCCAGATCATAATCTCTCTGAACATAGACTACTATCATTTATTCCAGGATTGTATCTGTAGTATCAATCAATCAACAAGCATTTATTAAGCTCCAGGCACCATACTAAACATTTGTTTCAGGGTCTTGTTTTAAACACTCATTAGGTTTAAGTTGATTGTATTGATGTAAATGAAGTTGGCACTGTGAGTTAGAGGTATGTGTAATCCAGATAATTTTTTTATTATTATTATTTTTATTTTACAATCACAGGAAGAGCCTTATGCTGATTATCTATCTTGCAAATGCTACATAAAAATTGACTCATTTTCTCAAATACTTGGGTCAGTAGATCTATGAGAAATAATGTATAATTGCAGATCATTGATTTATGTCCAACACATTGACAGCACTATTAAAAAGACCAAAGCCTAATATTTGCATGGACAACCAATGAACTAGATCAGAAGACATACTTCTTAAAAAGGAATGGGAAAATAGATTCCTTTTTTCAAAATATCAGTGCGAATAGTAAGGTATATGCTTTTATCTTTTGGTACTAAATAGTGAAAGCATGTATTTAGCTTTTAAGTTAAGTTTTAAGTTGAGCAAAAAAAAGCAAATATTCTACTTTATGAATTAAAAATATAGTTAAAATAAAGAATTTGTAAAGAAAATGAAACAAAGGGCAAACTAATACTTTTCTGAGATTATTACAGATTATATAACCCACAAAAGACCACAAAATTTTAGTCCTCACAGACTAATTAGTCCATGTCATACACTAGATTTTCCATCATTCTTGATAAGTGATCATCCAGACCTTACCGGTAGACATGCAGCAAAGGGGGAACTCATAGTTCCTGAAACAGCCTATTCTGTATTGCTTATCAGCAACTTGAATGGTGTTTTGACAGTTATTTTATTTGATGATTAAATGAGCAGTTATACATGCTGCCATATTTTAATTAAGTAATACAGTTGATTTTGATAGATTAATCTTTAATTGTTATGTCAAGAATCAAGATTATATTTTGGTAACTTCATAAATATAGATATTGAACCATGGAAAAAGAACAATTGTTGCTATTTTATAAATAAGTAATCTCTGTAGTCATTTCATTCTTTTTTTAAAAAATATTTTATTCTGACCTTAAACAATAAAACAAACATTTCCATAATACAGCAAAATAGAAAAAAATAAAATGATTGTACATAAAACTGCAAATCTACTATGTATAACTTAACTATTACTTTTAAATATATAATAAAGTTATCATGTAACTTTTTTTCCCCTTTTTTTCTCCTTCCCACAGATGACTACCATTTGACATCTATATACACACACACATATTATTTTATACATACTTATCTATATAAATTCTTTCTCTAGATGCAAATAACAGTTTCCTTCATAGGTCCTTTGTAGTTAATTTTTATCATCAATGATCTTGAAGTTCCTTTCAAGCTCTAATTCTGTGATTCTTTAATCTAAAATATCTTTTATAGAGTGGGGGACTCACCTGGTTGTAGTTAATAGGTTACATGGAAGGATATTTCACAGAGCCACAAAATTTTAGATCTCAGCAATTATGTTGATCCCTATCTAAGAAAGAATCTTCTCTCTCTAGACTATATCTACCAAGTAGATATTTCAGCCTTTTGATGACCACTTGAAGACTTCCAGTGGCTGCCTTAGGAGGTAGTGGTGGTAGGAATATTCTGTTTCCTAATGTAGCCAATTTCATTTGTTACAGTTGTAATTTAATAATTTAGTTGATTAGTAAGCAACTATTGAAAGTCTATTGTGTGGCAGGCACTGTGCTAAGTATGGAGGTAGAAAAATGAAACACAGAATTCACTCTCAAGGAGCTCTTAGTCTAATGAGGGAGATAACATAAAAATAATTATGTGTAATATAATAATAATAATAATAGCTAACATTTATGTGGAACCTATTATGTGCCGGATACTGTGCTAAAAGTCTGACAAATATTATCTCATTTGATCCTCACAACAATCCTGGGAAATATATATTATTATCCCCATCTCACAGATGAGGAAACTAAATTAAAGAGAGCTTAAATGACTTGTCCAGGGTCACAATATAGTAAATGTCTGAGACTGTATTTAAACTTGGGTCTTTCTGACTCTAGGACCAACTCTTTATCCACTACACTGTCAATCAAGTTACACACAAGACACATTAAGCATAATCTACAGAGGGAAGGAACTAGCATTAAGAGGGATTGGGAAAGACATGTATTAGAGCAAGACTTTTTAAACTTTTTCTACTTGCAACTCCTTTTCACCCAAGAAATTATGTGAACCTAGATATGTAAAATAGATGCACAAATCAAACATTTACTGATAATAAATCATGATTTTGTGACCCCCACATTTAGTATATGACTCCAAGTAGGGTCCCAATCCACAGTTTAAGAAGCTTTTTTTTTTTTTTTTTAGAAGGTGAAATTTTAGCTGGGACTTAACAGGTGCCAAGTTCTAGTCATCAAGACAAAATTCCATTCTGCTTTTTATTCCGCTGAGTCCAAACATTTAATTTAATGCTTCCAAGTAACAGTACTTTATATTCTTGAACATAGAGGTGATGTTCTCTGTCTTCCCTTTCCCAGGCTACAAATTTCCAGTTCCTTTAATTGGTATTTCTATGTGGCTTGAAACTGAGGCCTTTCACCATCCCAGTGGTTATAATCCTGATACTTTCCAGCTTATAAGTGGTTTTTCTAAACAGTGATGGTCATACATCTCTTGATGTGGTCCTTCAGAGCATAGTAGGACCATCACATTATATCTAAAAGTTATGTCACCCTTAATGGTGTTCTCGGTCTAAAATTTTATTTTTGTCATATTAGCCTTTTGGAAAGTAAATTGGCATCATTCACATGTATTTCTCTCTTGGGGAAAGTCTATTTCAAAGGGTCTTGCATCTTAATAGGGGTTGTATTGTTACTAGAAAAGCATTTTAGGCCTTAATTTTTTTCATTAGGAAAGTGTTCTCAAAATGTTTTTTGGCTTCTAAACATCTTAAAATGAAAAATTAAAGAATGATTAATTTAAAAAAAATTAAAGTTGGAAACATGCAGTTGATGTGGTACAGGACCATTATCTGTCCATCCTGTCACCATTGTCAGGAATGATGTAGAACTTTCTTGGAGGCCATCGCATTCTCATTGTCACACACAAAGGGAGGTGGAATTCTTAGTATAGTTAAGGCATATTATACTCCTCCTGTTCCATCTTGCAATAACTCATATAGACATAATGCTCATGTGTGTCTGTTTTGGACTAAGACCTTCCCTAACTGCTCTCTAACTCTCTGAATCCCTCCTTTACTTTCCTGTAACCCTCTAAACTTTAAAAAGCCCCTTCACTCATAGCTTGCTGCTAAAATTGTATTTGATTTTGCCCATGAGTTTTTTCACATCAATAAAGGACACCCTTTGACTATGATAATGCCTGTTGTGAATTTTTTACATTTCAAACTTTTCTCCCATGACCTGCTACTTCTTCATAGTGACAAGAAAACCAGTTAAATAAATCTAAAGATTTCAGAATAATACTGCTTATTATAAGTATTTTGACCTAATATAAGGGTTTAAAGAATCACAGCCTCTGTGACTACACAGTTGTTTGGCAAATTCTTGAGCTGTTATAGTCCCTTGGCTCATTCATATTCTTCCAGTCTTTTCTTCTGTACCTCATATTGTCCCCATAGTTTGCCATATTGTTTTGTGGCTATCTAGAATATATTGCCATCTAATCTTGTGAATCTTTATAATCTTTATACCTGAATACCTGCCACAATCTGGTTTCTCTACCTTTCTGCTACAGTTGTTGAATGTCATTGGAGAACAATTGCAAACAATTTACTTACTAAAAATTCATTTTACATTACCTCATCTAGGCCCTCATAACTATTTTAGAATTCTCTTCCTTTATCCTTATTAACTCGTTTCCTACATTAAGTATTACAAAACTTTTCTCTTCTTGCTCCTGTTCACATCCCCATCTCTTATATTTAAAATAGATATTTTTAATTTTTAAAAAATATTTTGCAATTACATATACAAATTCTTTTAACATTTTTTTTAAATTTTGAGTTTCAAATTCTGTCCCTCCCCAGCTGCCCCTTTAGGAAGGGAAGCAAAATGATATTGATTATATATGTTAAGTCATACAAAACATATTTCCATATGTTTTGTTTCTGGAGGTAGGTAGTATTTTTCAGAATAGATATTTTTGATTCCTACTCTTTTACTAAAAAAAGAATAAGATAATCAAGGCTTCTTAGTAACATCACCTTCTTTTCCCACCACTCCCCATTCCCAGTCACATAGAGAAAAAATTCCCCATTGTCACCACTGCTCATCCCTTTATTTGTGCCCTTAGTCTGTTCCTTCCTGCCTTTTCTAAAACCCTGCTTCATCACTTGTCCCCTTTCTCATGCATTTCATCTACTGATGCAATAAGTATTTATAAAGCACTTACTATTTGCAAATCATGGTGCTAGGAATTAAAAATGAAGCATTTTTCATATCAATAGTATTTTCTAGAGTGAGGGGAGGGAGCAAATACATAAGGGAAGTAAAATAAAAATTCCAAAGTTGTTAAACTTTGTGATTGGAAGGACCCTAGAAAAAGTAAAATAGTTCAGAGGATGAATGTGTTTATAAAAAGGGGGATAAATGAGTTTCCTTTTGGATAAGTTTAATTTGAAATGGCTATATTATGCATATATATATATATATATATATATGGAAAAGGCAAATGGAAATTGGTAGATCAATTGAGAAGGAAGCTTAAATAGAGAACTCAGGGCTGAGCTTTGCATATACACAGATTTGTAGTGGATCCATTTGGGAAGGTTGGCAAAGTTTTCCATCTCATCTTTCATCATCTTTTTAGGAGCTGTGAAGGAGAATCCTCAAGGTTATTATACAGGGCTGGAGTTTGACAAGTCAAGAATAGTAATATCACAGTGTTTTAAGGTGGCAAAAAATTCCAGAGATCTTTATATCTTTGCCCACATCATTGGCTTTTTCCCATTCATATTTTTAAATCATCATTTATTCCTTAAAAACACTCTTCCCTTCATTATTCACCATACATTTAGCATCTTATCTTTTTCCTACTTTTTATGAAACCTGTTGAAAAAAAGTTGTCAGTATATGTTGCTTCTAATTTCTCTCCATCCGTCTTCTCCTAAACCCACAGATTCTGGCTTCTACCCTACACTCTACTAAAACTGTATTATTAATGGCCTAATTGCCAAATCCAGTGATGTTTTTTGAGTTTTCATTGACCTCTTTTCAAATTTTTACACTCTTGATCATGTTCCATTAGATACTTTTTCCTTTTGCTTCAGAGATCTAACACTTTCCATATTCTGACTTTTAAATTTCTCTTTCCTTCTATTCTTATTTTAAAAAAATTATATTTATTTTTTCTATTTACATATAAAAACAATTTTTAACATAAAAAAACTTTCAAAATTCTCTCTCTCCCTTCCTTCTCTCCCCCTCCTTGAGAAGGCAAGCATTTTGATATAGATTATACATGGGTAGCCATGTTTCAAAAGAAAACACAGAACAAATGAAAAAAAAGAAAAAAAAATTAAAGGATGTTTTGATCTTTATTCAGACTCTATCACCTTTTTCATTGTAAGTCTTTCAAGAATTTTCTTGGAGCATTTTATTGCTGAGAAGAACTAAGTCATTCCCAGTTGACCACTGTACAATATTTTTGTTACTGTCCTTCACTTATTATTCAACTTTTTCCTGACTCCTTAAGTATTCTCTAAGGGTCTTTCCGTGGCCCTCTTCCCAGAATACTAGAATTTCAGATTTAAAAGGGATCTCAGCAAACAATCTGAGCCAACCCAGACCCAAAGAAAAGCAAAGAATTCACAGAATTTTTCTCAGAATCCCAGAATTTCAGATTAGAAAGGGATCTCAGCAAGCAATCTGATCTAATCCAAACCCAAAGAAAACCCTTTTAGATCCTACAGTCTTATGAAGTATAAATATGCATTTTTTATGAAAAAAATCTCAGAGATGTTCATATTTAAGGATTATAGTTACTAACAGTGAAGTAAATTCAGGCTTAATATAATGACAAAAATAATGGTAATTACAAGTGTGTAAGAATGAACAGGCTGATTGGGAAGTGGGTTGGCTTAGCAGTTAATGATTTCCCTCTTATTGGAAGTTTTCAAAGGCTGGATTGCCACTAGTTAGTTATATCATAGTGAGGACTCTTTTTCAGATTTGTGTTATATTTAGTGGTAAGTAAGGTCCTTTCAACAGTAAAAATGTAAATAGTAAAAAACAAAAAATGTAAAGTTGAAATTTGGCTTTATAGCTTTGGAATGCTCACTGAAATTAATCTCAGTTCAAGTGGCATCAGAATTTTGGAGATAAGGGTGCTTGTTGAAGAGTTAAGTTCATTTGTAAATTTGGACAAAACCTGAAACCAAATTAGGTTTCTCGGAAATATTTTATTCTATTTTGAAGCATTGGTTAATAAGGCCTGCCTTGTTTTTTTGTAGGTTCTTATCTTAGTAAGTTGATCTTTTAAAAATGTCAACAGAGCATTTGTTTTAATGAGATTTGAGTATTGAATAATTGCTAGCTGGATTCCCCAAGTATAGGTATCTGTTCCTCAGTGGGGTATCAAATACAATTTGATACTTGTAATAGTACATTGCTTCCTTTTTGATTTCCAGAAAACCATGTTCAGAGAATATAATGTTTTGAAAGAATGAAGATGTACTCCTAGATTATTCTTAGGCAATAATATTTGTACCAAGGTGAGGAATTTATCCCATTAAAGACTCTAAGAAATAAAAACAATGAACAGAGCACTGGTTTTGGAATCAACAGACTTGAGTTCAAATCTGTTATTTTGCTACCTACTGTGTATGACTAAGGGCAAATCACTTTCATCTCTTGGAGCCTTATTTTCCTTATCTGTAGAATAGGGAAGTTGGACTCTTAAGACATTTTGTGACTCTCAGAATAAATAAATTTAAAACTCATACTGTGATAAAAAACAACCTATAAGTAAGCAAATATTCTTTTTATCCTTTAAGAAGGAAATATTAATTGTTCTTCACTTAACAAGAAATTATCACATTTCTATTGCATGCAAATCATTGTTCTAGAACTACTTTTCAAGTTAATAATGAATCCACAATTTTATTTAGTAAATCTATTTTAATTGATATATAATCTCATCAATGTAGATACTTCCACCAGTGGTAGTTCACTTGTGATCTGTAAGCTCTCTGATTTTCTCAGATTCAAGTAGGTGGTCTTCCAAACATTCTTCATAGAAAATCTGTACAATGTACTAGAGACCTACTCTTAGATCTTCTAGGCTACAGAGATGACATCATACTATAGACCAAGGCCTATTCTCACTATATGATCAACCTACTAATTTCCTTTTCTGATCACACATTTCCTTGATGCACAGATTATTGTTTATAGTATAATGGAGTTTGCTTAAATATATTATGGCATATTAATCAATATATATTTATTAAGTAAATATTACATGTCAGGCCTAGGCTAAGCCTTGGAGATATAAGAATTATCCATTCTTAGAAGGAGCTTACATGGTAATGGGAGAGACAAACAAGTACATGTATAGCATCTTCAATGTAAGTATAAAGTGAATAAATCCAAATGTATGGAAAATAATGAAGCACAAGATAGTTTGGGAAGGAGGACACTAGCTGCTGGGGGAAATCAAGAAAGGCTTGCTACAGAAGAATGGTGCCTGAGCTGTGGTTTAGATGTAAAAGAAGGATTTTGTAAGAGAAGGAAGAGCTACGTTTTAATGATAGGAAAAATGCAAAAGTATTATTATTCAAAGTCATGCTGTAGTATCTAGGAGTCTAGTATTGGCGTTAAAATATAGACATTTTTGAATTAGGACATGGCTTGGAATTGTTGGCAACAACTTATTCCCTATCTAGAATGCCTATTTTGCATGATATACATGCAGGTATGATATACCTTATTGTTCTATAGGTATAATATATATATATACATATACATATATATGTACATATTAGTCTGCATAAATTACAAATGGTGTCTTTTTTAAAAAAAGATAATTTAGAGAGCCACAGTAACTATTGACTTACTTTATCATCTATAAAATCTTTGATAATGATACACACATCAATTATCAACTTGATGAAAATACAAGAAAGAAATAGACCTTTGTAACTGATTTTCTATAGCAGATCCCATTTTCATTGCAGAGGCTGAGAGCTTACACTTTTATTTTTATTAGTTGATTGTTGAAATTGATTATTAAAAACATTTTGCTCAATAGAGCAAAATATATCATAAAAGAATATCTTTTAACAATATTCAATTATTATGACAAATATAAACCGTATTTCATTTCCATATTTGTCCAATGAAGATGAATGGAAATCAACTGAGGGTTCTATCTGAAAGAATTGCAAATGTCCTATGCCTAATGTGCTATTCCTTTCAAATATAGAAAAAAATTATCATGTAAATTTATTTTTTTTCTTTCTTCCTCCTCATATTTTATTCTATAGATTCATTAAATACAAATGAAGAATGACTTCTATTCTAAGAAAGTTGATAAAGTTCTTTAAACATTCTAGATATGAGAATTTTATCTTGCACTGTTATAGAAATGCTTTTTTAATTCCATAAATTAAAAATAAAATTAAAAAAAATTTTTTTAAAAAGAAAAGAAAATTCACTAAGTGAAATAAAAAAAGATAGCATTGAGAGAGGAAAGAAAATTTGAACAATGAATTTTGGAAGGAAGAGAGGAAGATTGGAGGAAGAAAAGAGAAAGAAAATAGATGTCATCTCATTCCCTGCTTTGTCATAGAGCTTTCTTCTCTCTTAGTTGCTGTTACTGTTATCTGTAGCCTCCATTCTACCCCAAAGCACACAATCAAGGATTTCATCCTTATAAGTTAACTCAGATCTCTAGCCTAGACCTTACTACAATACTCTTGATTTCAATTCCCTCAAACACAACTCCAACACTAAAGCAACATGCTAGGAATTGAGGTCTAGCATTGTTTTAGATTATCTCTCTAGCCTTACTCTCTATCTATAAATAGTGCCAAAGTGCTATGTATTCTGTTATTTGGTGTTTTTATTTTTTTTTTTAATCTTACAATCATATTTAGATTAGACTCTTATTATTTTTGGAGAAATTTGAGTTCTACTTCATGGACATAATGAGTGTTTTTTCAGTAGGGCATCTTCTGTGATGCAGGTACATTAGCTAATTATAACTATAACCTTTCATCTCTGTGGCATAAAGGATTCTGCTGCAGTGGTCAATAAGTGGACTTCTTTCTTTTCTATCTAATAAAATCAGCTTTTTCCCTCCTTTTTCTTAGAGGAGGCTTGAGCAAGAGGCTATGAAAATGAGAAGACAGTCCTCTGCTTTACTATTTCTTGAATTTTACTTCAGAATTTCTTGTAGTTTTATTTGTGGATTTTTATCATAGAGAATGAAGGAAAAAAAGAGCATGGGTATTTTGGATACTTCATTTTTAAAAAGATGTTGAATATTGTAGAAATTTGGAGTCTAGAAGGGTTTGATTTCTGTTTCTAATACTTATTAGTGCCATGATCCTGAGGAAGTCCCTAGACTTCTGTTTTCTCATATATAAAATGGTATAATAATTGTATTGCATAGCCTACGATTTTGTTCTGAGAAAAGTGCTTTGAAAACTTAAAAGTGTCAAATTGAAAAAGTGAGATGATGATAATAATAATATTATACCCATCTATAATATATCCAACTTACAGTTGTGTTCCTAAATGAAAGGTTGTGTGATACAGTGGGTAGAAAGCTGGCCTATAAATTAGGAAGAGCTGGATTCAAGTTCTGTCTCTGACAAGTAATGGCTGTATGATTATAGGTAAATAACTTAATCTTTCAGAAACAAAGGCAGATCTTTAATTATTCTTTTTTTTCCCCCCTGAGGCTGTTAAGTGACTTGCCCAGGGTCACATGGCTAAGAAGTGTTAAGCTGGGGTTAAGTGACTTGCCTAGGAAGTGTTAAGTGTCTAAAATCAGATTTGAACTCAGGTCCTCCTGAATTCAAGGCTGGTGCTCTATCCACTGCACCACCTAGCTGCCCCTGCAGCTCTTTAATTATTAAATTACTAAAGGAATGACCTATCTGCATTAGAACTTCCATACTGGGAGTTCTTGAGACTGATTAAATCACAGAATCTGACCAAATCTAGCTAGTAGACTAGAGATTCCCTTTTAAGCCCAAAATATAAACTAATTTATTGCATAATTTATTAGTGATACTTTATATTTTTATTGAAAGTAAAAATATAGAGTAAAAATATCAATAGCTGTTTGCAAAATTCTTCAAATTTTGATTTCATATTAAAATTGGATTTTTCTTTTCAGGGTCATTTATTAAAATACATTATTTCTCCAAGATAGAAATTCATTAGGCATATTTATGGATAGGAAAATCTATGTTTAAATGTAACAAAGTTCTCTTGTAATATGTTTTTCAGTGGCTTTAATATATTTATAAGTGTTTTGGAAAACCTTTACTTTATTCTATACATTAATACGTTCTCATTCCTGAAACATTAGCAAATACATGTAGATCTTGTCTTTACATCCTAATCTAGAAGCAGAACCCTTGTGTTTAAAATTTGCATTTTTTTTCTTTCCAACAAAGCTAGTATTTAATAGATTTCTTGGAATTTATTTCCAGCTTAATGTTTCTGAGAGACTTTTTGATGTTCTTAAAAATTGTTTCTTTTAAGGTTGTGTTTATATACTCAACTTTTGGGGGAATGTTGGAGGGTGATTCTCATATGATTGAAGGTGGTTTAATTCCTGGTTATTTGGGTGGGGGAAATACCCAATTATAACTGGCAATTTAGTAATTATTTGACTGTATTCAACTATTTTTTTTTTTTTTTCTAACTTTTTGGTCTGTGGAGATCTGGCTTCAGTCTGAAGTGGTAAATAATAATAAAGGGAGAAAAGGTTAAAAAGATGTGATTTTTATTAAGTTTATGCTACTTATAAAAAGTGGGTTCTTGTTTCTATTTAGATGGGAGTTTTCACAGCCATTCATCCTTTACCTTGTGTGTGGTCCTTATGACTATTCTTGTTAAACAATAATAATTATTATTATAATGGCCTCAGGCACTGTGCTAAGCACTTTACAATTATATTACTTGATTCTCACAACATCTCTAACAGATAGGTGCTGTTATTATCCTCATTCTATAGATGAGGAAACCAAGGCAAAAAAGAGGTGACAACTCATGTGGCTAATGTTTGATGTCAGATTTGAAATCATGTCTTCTTGACTCTCAACCTAGTATTCTATACATATACCACCACATTGCCCCAATATCAGAACAAAACACACACAGACATTATGATTTAACTCCTGATCTTTCTTAAACCTTGGTTTTTTGTTGTTTTTTTTTTTTTTTTTTTTTTTTTTTTTTTTTTTTTTTCAGTCTCTATGCTCAGGACACAGCTAGGTGCCACCATGTCTAGACATTAGGAATTTGGAGTTACATCCTGCCTCACTCACTTACTATCTTCTTTCAGTCTCAGTTTTTCCTATCTATAAAATGGGGATGATAATACCTATTCTACAGAATTGTAATGAATATAAAAGCAAATAGTATATATTGGATGTTTTTGAGTCTTTAGCATTTTATATATATAGCCTTGGACTTCTGTTTTCTCATATATAAAATGGTGTAATAATTGTATTGCATAGCCTACGATTTTGTTCTGGGAAAAGTGCTTTGAAAACTTAAAAGGATATTTTAATATATTTGCTTATATCTAATTTTAAAGTTTTAGTTAAATTAACTCCTTCGATCATCTAGTAGGATTTCATAACCAAAATACTTTGGTTTGCATTATGTGTGTATTACATTCTTTTCCACCCTCTGTGTAAGTATGTGTTAACTATAAGAATATCAACTGTATGTATGTGTATGTATATATATGTACATTATATATTTATACATACATACATATATATGTATATGTGTATATGCATATACATATATATAATATACAAATATATGTGTGTATATACATATTATATATATATATATATATATATATATATATATATATATATATATATATATATATATATATATAAAACACACAATTAATTATTTTTTGGTCCAGATGTGATTTCTTTGACTTAAGGAATTCTTGGTGAGGGACCCCCATTTATCAAAGCAGATTGACAAGTGTTCTGAATCATATGGTAAATAAATGATGACAATAATTTACACTTACATGATACTTTTAAAAAGGAGTATTTTCCTTTGCAGCAGGTAGCACAAGTATTACCATTTCTATTTTATAAAAGAAACATTGAGACTGATATATTTAATGAGTTGCCTGTGATCTTATATCCAGTGACCACAATAACACTCCATCCACTATTCCATACCATTCAAGCTCAACAAAATAGTGAAAAGGACCCAAAGTAGTCTCAAGCAAAATTGAGCATTTGAAAAAGTTCATTTTCAGGGTTCATTGCTCACATCATTAGGCAAGAAATCTCACTAGATGCCTTTAATGGAACGAAAATTGTTGCAATTAATGTGTTTAATATGTCTCTTTTTGAGTGTTTGTATTTGAAGCAGTGTGATACAGAAAGGAATACATAGATCAGTTTAATATTTTGGAAAGAGCTCTGAACTTTTAGTAAGGAGGGTATAAGTTGCATCTACTCTTGACATTTAGCTACTCTGGGCAAATCAATCTCTTTGTGTAGCACAGTGGATAGAGTGCTATGCCTCAACTAAGAAAGATTTGTCTTGAGTTCAAATGTGGCTTAAGACACTTATTAGTTATAAGATCCTGGGCCAGTCACTTAATCTTATGTACCTCAGTTTCCTCATCTGTAAAATGATCGGAGAAAGAAATGGCAAGCCAATCCAGTATCTTTACCCTCATTTAGGAAACATGAAAATGACTAACCAACAACAAAAGGGGTACAAGCATACCTATCATACAGAGTTGTGAGACTCAAATGAGATAGTAGATATAAAATTACAATCTTAATGACCATAAATAAATAATGCTAATATTATTAAAGTGAAATTTGAGATATCTAAGAAGGGAGGTTATTTTGGGCAGAGGAACTTGGCTGCAATCTTTCAATTATTCTCTTTAAGGGACCAATCACACATATGGCTGGTCCTATCAAGAGCTATTTTGCTTAGAGATTAGGAAACTTTAAAAAGATTTGTAAATATGAGAAACTTGTTTTTGCTTTCTGCACTGTCTCATGTTGAGAAATAGGTTGAGTTGCTATAATTGCAATTATTTTGATGTAGTATCCTATTTGTAGCATTATTTTCTTTTTTTACTTTTTAAAAAATTTATTTGTTTAATTTTTACAAAAATTTTATGCAGAGGTAATTTTCCAGCATTGACAATTGCAAAACCTGTAGCATTATTTCTTGAATTAATCTCTCTATTAATTAAATTAAATCAACATTTAATAGTGCTTGCTTAGGGCAGAGAAAATTCTTTTAGTATAATTTTAGTATAACAGAGGGTGAAGGAACCTCTGTCAGAGAATGCATCCTATTAAATGTGAGGATTGTTGAGACAAGTGTTGCTTTAGGCTAACAGCACACATGGATAGTCCAGCCCATCAATTAATTTTACCAGCTCACCCTGTTCCAAAAGTTTTCACCTGAACTATTCAACAATAAATTCAGTTCAATACATATTTTTAAAAGACCTGCTGGTTGTAAAACCTAACACTAGACAGTAGAGATGAAAAATATTAAGTAGTTCTTGCCTTCCTGGATCTCACAGTCTTTTGAAACCTGTGCCATATATATGACATATACATGGAAATTCACATTACATGGTCTTTCATGATAAGTAAATTAGAGTGAAAAATAATAATGATACAACAAAAGAATAAACATCTACTTCCTTGACTTGTTTTTATTTTACATATATATGTATATAGATAGATAGATAGATCACTCAATCTCATCATATGGCTTATGGACATCTGAAAGGAGGATGAGAAGTCCTTCCAGAATTTCCAGTTGGATATTTCCATTATGGCATCAGGAATCTTACTATCTTAAGAGTTGACTTTTGTTTTAGTACTGGTAGCCTTCTGAATTGAGGGTAGAGAGCTCTTCTTAGGACTTTCATCGAAGGAAGGTGTCTAGGCCGGCCGACTCTTTCCTTTTCCAGCCAGTTGTAACCTTTTGATGTTTTCCATCATGCCCTCTTTCTGGCAATCTTCCCAAATTTTAGGTTTCTTTTGGGAGTGTTGTCTTCTCCCATTAGATTATAGACACCCTGAGGGCAAGACTATGTTTTTTTTTTTTTTTTTTTTTTTTCATATTTGTATCTCCATTGCTTTCCATAGTGCCTGGCATTTTATAGGTACTTAATATATATTTGCTGGTTGTCTATGGACTAGGGCTTTTGGAGTTCTTACTTTGAAAAGCAGCAAGAAAATGGAAAAGTTTATATTTAAAATGTATTTCCTTGTTAATCCCAGTTGGAAAATGTCAGTGCATTCCTATTCTATTCCTCCCACCCCCAAAAAACAACCATACATTAATTAATGATGTTTATTAATACATGATCTAGGGAACTAAATAGTTGCTACCTAAAGAAAATAGAAACTGACATATCCTAAGGTTATATATTTAATTGCCTAGGAAGTCACTCCCAATACAACCTTTATGCATCACTTGCCAAATAATTATCATCGTTGAGTTGTTGAGTCACACCTCTCAAATACTTGCAGCCACTTGCTGTATATTTCTCCCTTTACTTTTATATTCCTAATATAATTCTTGCTTTACTTAGTTTCTTTTAAAATGTTGTTACTTGAATTTGCTGAAATTTTGGGGTCATCAAAAATTGTTGAAAAATCTAAATAACTTTAGGCTATAAATAACTTTTTTACATTGTAATGTAATATAGTATATTATGATTTTGAAAAACTGCCATGTGAATATTGTTCTGTTGACTGTATCTAAGTCTTGTTCTGTTGACTGTATTAAGAGCAATCAGTATAAGTGACAAAGTAGACTGGATGTAAGATAAAATGTTCTAACAATTAAATTTCTAAAAGTGGAATAGGTAGTTTTAGAAGTTAGTACATTTCCTTTCATTGGAAGTCTTCAGGAAGAGTCAGAGCACATTTTGGAGATAATATAGCAGGAGATTTCCCTATTTGGGATGTGTTAGAGTGGATGATTTTTGAAGTTCTTTATACCTCTGAGATTTTGTGATTCTCACTTTATCTTGACTGAGGATAGACTTTAAAATCCAATCAAAATAACTAAAAATAAAATTTAAAATAAATTAAAAATCAGAGGATAGGAAGGGAAAATCTCACTATCAGACTTAAAACAACTTCTGTGTTCTGTTGAAATTCTCTAGGGAATCAGAATTTTAAAAAATAAATCTTTTGTAGGTTTTCTGGTCAAATAGCATAGATTAGATAACCACTTGGCAAAAATCATAGAAATGTGATTTCTGTTTAGGTGCAGGTTAAATTAGATAGCCCAAAGAGTTCCATTCCAACTTTGGAATTCTGTCATATCAGTGATCTTTTTGAAAATAATTGTGACTTTGAGATAAGATGCATTCATTTATGCTGGGATTGGTAAGAGAAAGTGAAATTGGATCCCTTTTGATTGTTCTGTGAAAGAGACATTATTCCCAAAACTTTGCTTAAACGGTTTGGTTATGTGATAAATAATACTAAAATTAAGGGTTTAAGGCTCAGACAAAGTTATATAGCTTCAAAATAAGTTTGGTGTCCAACCTCCATTCTGTTCTAATTTTCATGTAGTGATAACAGTATGACTGTGTGCTTCAGTTATTTTAACTGTAAAATTGATGCATCCTTATCTCTCAGTGCTCTCCCCCATCTCTTCTATCTCTGTATTTTAATAGGTCTTTCATACCTTTTAGAATGATATAATTTACCTCATTCTGCCTTCTCCTTTTCCCTTCTCCAGTACAATCCTTTTTTAATCCCTTAATTTTTTTATATCATCACATCAAAGTCAACATATACCTGCACCCTTTGTCTACGTACAAGCTCCTTTGCCATCCAGAATATCATATTAAAACCCCCCTCATTCTTTAAGATAGAAGCTGATGAATCTATATTTGAATTGTTTCTTTCAAATTGCTGTCAGTATTTTCTCCTTGCTGATAGTTCTAGAATTTGGCTATAATATTCCTTGGACTTTTCATTTTGGCATCACTTTCAGGTGATCAGTGAATTTTTTCAGTGATGATTTTATTATCTGGTGCTAGGATATTAGGGTAATTTTCCTTGATAATTCTTTGAAAGAAGCTGTCTAAATTTTTTTTATCATGACCTCTGAATTCTTAATGAATTCTAATTAAATTCTTAAATTATCTCCCCTGGATCTATTTTCCAGGTCATTTCTTATTCCAGTTAAGTATTTTCCATGTTATTTTTTCCCAGTCTTTTGATTTTGTCTCATTTCTTAGTGTCTCATAGTGTAATTACCTTCCATTTGCTCAATTCTAATTTTTAATAAAGCTTTTCATTTTCAAAACACATGCATGAATAGTTTTAGACAATCACCCTTGCAAAACCTTGTGTTCCAAATTTCTTTCTCCCTCCCTTTCCCCATTCCCTCCTCTAGATGGCAAGACATTCAATATATGCTAAACATATACAATTTTTCTATACATATTTCCGCAATTATCAAGCTGCACAAGAAAAATAAAAAAAGAAAAAAATAAGAAAGAAAATAAATTGCAAGCAAACAACAACAAAATGAAAATGCTTTGTTGTGTCCACACTCAGTCCCCACAGTCCTCTCTCTAGGTGTAGATGGCTCTCTTCATCACAAGATGATTGGAACTGATCTGAATCATCTCATTGTTGAAGAGAACTATATCCATCAGAATTGATCATTGTATAATCTCCTGGTTCTGCTCATTTCACTTAGCATTCCCAGGCCACTCTAAAATCATCCTGTTGGTCATTTCTTATAGAACATTAATATTCCTTAGCATTCATTTATTCAGCCATTCTCCAACTGATGGGCATCCACTCAGTTTCTAGTTTCTTGCCACTACAAAAAGGGCTGCTATAAACATTTTTGCACATATGGGTGCTTTTCCCTTTTTTATGATCTCTTTGAGATAAAGACCCAGTAAAAATACTGCTGGACCAAAGAGTATGCACAGTTTGATAGCCATATGTGCATAATTCTATTTAATTCTAATTTTTAATGAATTATTTTTCTTCAGATAATTTTTGAATCCCCTTTTTCATTTGGCTGATTTTACTTTTTTAAAGAGTCATTTTCTTTAGTTAATTTTTGTGCTTCCTTTTCTAAGTTATTGACTTTTTTTTTAAATTCAAAATTTTCTTGCATAACTCTCATTTTTTTCCAAATTTCTTTTCTACCTCCCTTATTTGATTTTAAAATTCCTTTTGGAGCTCTTCTAAGAGGATCTTTTGGGCTAAAGACCACTTTATGGACCTCTTTGAGACTTATTTACATTCAGGCATTTTAATATTGTTATCCTCTTCTGAGTTTATGTTTTGATCTATCCTGTTGCCATAGTAGCTTTCCTCGGTCAGGGGCTCTTGTTTTTTGCTCATTTTATAGACAATTTCATGACTTTTAAAGTTAAACTATCCTTTCAGGGTACAGGGGCCACTGTCCCAAGCTTCTTGGACTGGAGGATAGGGACCTGGTTTACTGGCTTTCTTGCAATGGAGCTGGTGGCTTGCTCACTGCATTAGGGTGACTTGGCCTACTTATGCTTGTTGTCTTTAGGATTCTAGAGTTGGCAGTTTGCCTGAGTAAGGACTGGAGGCCTCACAGCTGGCCTGCTATACCATTGGCCTGTTGAGCCAAGATTTCAGGACCTGGGTTGCTGAACTGTACTATGTTTAAGACTCTCCTACAAGTGAGACAGATTTTTTTTTTTGAAGTCTTGCTATCTTAGACAGGAAAATTGTTTCACTTTGTCTTTTGGTGGGGTCTGTCACTTCAGAATTTATTTAGAGTGTTGATTCAATTTTGTTTCCAAGGAAAAGTGGAGAGACATCAGGCAGCTTCCTTGCTTTTCTCAGCCATCTTGGCTTTATGTCCCCTCCTAATTTTCTTCATGATTGCCTAGAACCAGAAATAGAAACTGAACATGCTCCTTGGCAATGGGAGAGGAATTTCTGATGCAATATAAAATAAGGGGATGAATGGAAAAACATTTAGTGCTACTATATGTCAGTGACTGTGTTAGATTTTGAGACTACAAATTTAAAGTGAAATAGTTGCTTCCCTCAAAGAGATTGTATTCTAATAGACATACCACATATAGGGCAGCTGTGGCTAGGCAACAGTCAATCAAGAACTGTTAAGGAGGACTCTGACAAGAATCTTGCCAGCAATAACTAAGAGAGGACCTCATTGTGATTCTCATAGGTTAAACTGTTTCTTTTTTCTTTATAGAGATGAAAAATGGAAGTATTTTTAAATTTTTGGGGGGATGACCCCCCTCTTGCTATGTAATCTGGAAAATTTCCAGTCAGCTTTTGAATGAGCAGTGGACCCTCATTTTATATATAGCAATTGCAATAGAATTTTGCTACTAATATTAGAGGATCATAATGGCATTAAATACTTCTTCTTCAGTTGGACATTAAGCTAGAAAAGGACTGACTTCAACCTGAGGTATATGAGGTATATTGAATAGCTTCAGGAGTTTTTGATCATGATCTTTTGAGAATGCTATGGAAGTCTTCAACCCATCTCTCCAATGCCATGTCTTTATCATTAATCAGATGAACCATAGATTTTTGATCCAAAAATAGCCTTCAGGGCATTATAAAAGTACTTTGGATTGTTACTCTTAAGGTAAAATAAATTTTATCTGCCTTCTTAATCAATTAGGAATCCTTCATCTCTCTAAGCTTGACTTACATTTTACTTTTGAAAGAGTTAAACATTACATTCTTAGAGATAATTGAACTATCCTTCTGATAAATCCTGTGGATTTTTCATTATTGGTTTATCAGGTTCTGAATTTCCCCATTATTTTCATCAAACTGGTCTTGATGTTTGTGAGTATTCTGGCCTAGAATGAATAAAGGTGGTACTGTACATCCAATCTTTGAAAACTGCCCCCTCCTTTTTTGTTATTCTCATTCTAGGAATTCCATTTAATTTGATTTGATTACTATTCTCAGTGAAATAGGAGGAAAACTGGGAGGGGGAGGTTTGGGAGAGTTATGATGGAGGGAATGGGATACACGGTGCGGTGTCAGAAAGATATTATGGTTTAGATAAGGTTTTTATTCACATGGCGCAGTCCCACAGTACAGTGCTGAAATTGAATATATTTACTCTTTCTGTTGTGATGGGAAGGCATGGTCTCTTGAGAACTGTAGCAAGTAGAATGAAAAAAAATTGCCTTAGATCAGATGAAGTTGCTTGGATAGACCCTAGTTTCCTGGATATTGTCTGCATAGGATGAGATGACATACACATCTTTGTGAGAGTAGGAACATTTTGTATTTGCCTTGTGTATTTATTTTTTGTATTTATAATCCCAGTTGCTTAGTTCAGGGGAGGGCATATATGTATGTATATATATATGCTATATTTTAAAGAACTACACCAGTGTCACCTAATAATGATGATGATGATATTAGATAAAACGTTTATAGCTAATAACTATTATTTCTGTAGTTCTTCCTCAAATGGTACAAATGACCATTCTTCCATGCCTTCTCCTTCTATGTAATTCTTTTCCATATCTTTCTGTAAGTCCTTCTTAGAGGATTGGCCCAATTCCCTGAAAATCTTCTCTTAGTTTAGTAATTCACAGATGTCAGAACTTAAAACACTCATCTGCTAAGATTCACTTTTTTATGTGACCAGCCAACTCCTTTTTTGGTAATGCATGTCTTTGCTGATGTCTGTTACATAACTTCTTATTCACAAGGCAGTATGGGTAATATGTGTACCTTGTACTTACACCCACCATCTGTCTTTCTATTGCCCTTTGGATCAATTATACTCTTAATTCTTCCATTTGAATAAATAGAAGTCTAAATATACATGTAGTGAAATCTTCCCTCATAGTCACTGAATTCCTTCTTTGGTTGAATATGTCATCTTGGTTTTAGTGAATTATCCTTCTTTTTGTTTGTTTAAAACCACAGGCCAAATGCACATTGAAATCATGAATTAAAATGCTTAAATTAGAAACCCACAAAAGTAATTAATTTAAAGTTCAGCAACTAAGATCAGCATCATCTATTATCATAGCTACACTATGGGTACATTAGTATTTAAATATGGCAATCAATTTTCTTGGATTGGAATGGAAGAGATTCCCCTAAATATTACTTGATACATAGAAATTTGTCAGTATTTGCCTTTAAAGCTCCCCCACCTCCACCCCACCTCCACACAGTATATATCTTTGCATATGTGACCAAATAAGAAAAAATTGGTCTTAACCAAGGCTGTTTTCTCTAAGGGAAATCCAATATGAGTCTGCTTTCTGTTAGTTGTGGAAATTAACTGTCTCTCTTTTGCTCACTATTTCAATTGTATGTTTGGTCTAAGAAGATAAAAATAATGATAGAGTGGTTTAAGGTTTGCAAAATATTTCATATATGTTACCTCATCCTCCGGCAACTCTGAGAATGAATGTTATCCCCACTTTTACCCTAGTTTTAAAGATGAAGAAACAGAAGCTGAGTGGCTAAATGACTGGATCATATTTCTATAACATCTAAGACTGTAACAGGGTCTCTGCTGAGTCCAAGTTTGTTGTTTTCTCAGTTTCCACTTTAACTATTAAGAAGATGAATTGAGGTCATGATGTTGTTGCTTTCTGACAATTTAAAAGAAAAAAAAAGCTAGACTTCATATAAATTGAGGAGATTTTTAATTGAGAACAATTAACTAATGACTAGACTTTTTAAGACACCTATCATGTATAAGGAAACACTGTGATAAACACTGTGAAGGCTACAAGGAAATGTGTCATGATACCAGCCCTCCAAAAACCTAGTCTGTTTATATATACATCAATGAATAATTTATTGTACAACATAATAAATGATTGCTGTCAAAGGAGTGTTGGAAATAATTAGTGTTATTATAGTTCAGGAAGAGAGCTATTGTTTGGGAGGATGGAGTTGAGCTGAGCTTTGAGAAAGGAGTTTGATTTTTATAGGGGGAAAAAAGAAAGGTCTTCTAGACAAAGGAAAATGTGAGTAAGGACCTTTTTTACTTTTACTTCTAAAAGTGTGTTGGGAGAATGAGGAGTTTAGCTGGAACAGTGGATTTGAATAAAATTAAGATCAGATTCAATCAAGTATATTTAAATTGAGGGCAGGGAAATTTTACGTAGAAGGAGATTAGGCACAAATATGGATGCTTAAGAGGTAAGTGCAATGGAAAAAAAAAAAGTACTTCACTGAGAGTCATTGGATCCCCTCATTTTGAGTCCTGGCTCTGTAACTTTGGCAAGTCACTTAAATTCTTTGATCATCAGTTACCCCATCTGTCAAACTGAGATATTTGTATTTCTTACCTCAGTGGTTAAAAAAAGGCTAAGGATGTTATCCCCACTTTTACCCTAGTTTTAAAGATGAAGAAACAGAAGCTGACTGGCTTAAATTGTGAGGATTAAAAAAAGTAACATCTGCAAAACACTTTATAACCCATAAAATTCTACATAAATTTGAGCTCTTATAATAATTAAACCTCTTAGATTTGTAGAGCATCATAAACTGTCGGACAAAGCTGCACTAGAAAAGTGCTAAATGAACCAAACAATTTCATTTGTTTTGTTTTGTTGTTGTTTTTAATGTAGGAAAGTTAATTTGAGAGAGGGAAAGCACTCAAGAGGATAGTCTGGTACTTTATATATGTTGCTGTCGTTGTCTAGATTGATGCTTAACCAAAACGTGGTCCTATTATTTGCAATCTGGTTAGTATGAGTGATAGAAGGCATTAAAAATCATTATTCTGCTCTTGAATGAGCCAAGTAAAGGTTGGCTGGACTTCTTCTGGCTGAAGGTCAAGCTAGTTAAACTGTTATCATTTCAACCTCTGTCCCTTCTCTTTCACACACAATTATGTTTTTGTTACCTTTTTATCTCAGGATTCTAAAATGTAAATAGAATTAAGGTGATATCTGCTTCTAGGCATAGGGAATATTGGTTGATCACAGTTGAGAGTCAACAATGGCATATACAAAATAAGCAATTAGTTACTTATTCCTCTTTTAAAAACCTTTTCAACTGGTTGCTTTGGCTTTTTATTGGCAGAACCTTGGTCAGTCATATTGAGCTATTATTAAGTATAGAAGCAAGATAGGAACACATCTTCAAAAGGTTCTCATCTGAAAGAAGTAGTAACTATATATTACACCAACTATCCCATTTGTTCTCAAATTTAATTTTCTAATAGGCCATGGAGATTCTAAACATTAGTATGAGAGGAATGGGTCTCTGTACCATCCAGAATGAATAATTTTGGGTCAACACTTGATCATGAATTATTTGATCTGTTGAAGACTATTAATGAATCTGGCCTGAGAATGGAACAATAATAAATAGCTTTAATGTTTGCAAGAAGTAAGACCTTACAAGATGTTGGAAGGCAAGATTTAGATGAAAGGAGAGGATAAAAAGACAATACCACTTAAAAACTGTTATTGGTTTAATGGGATAGAAAAGAAAGGGCATTGATATTAATTTAATTTTTTTTCCATACATGTAAAGACAATTTTTGACATTCATTTTTGGAAAGATTTTGAGTTCCAAATTTTTCTTCTTGTCACTTCCTATCTCCCCAACATGGCAAGAAATCTGATATGTTTTACATATGCAATCATGTAAAACATATTTCTACATTAATCATGTTATGAAAGACCATAACAAAAGGAAAAACCATTAAAAAATTTAATAGAGTATGCTTGTATCTGAATTCACTTATATAAATTTAACTAGTTTTCTCCCCTTGCAAAAAAAAAAAAAAAAACTTTGCAAAGTTTTTTAATTTTTAAAATTAAATTAAATTTAAGTTTTAAAATTTAAAAAAAAATTTTAAAATAAACTTTTCCTGCTAGTAAAAAGTATACCTCTTCCTCATCTTTCATATTCATAGAAGATAGGCTTATAAAAGCTATAAAAAGAGAAAGGACCACAATATACTGAGTAGATTATAGCATCCTAGAGGCTTAAGAGGCTTGTGCAAGCCAACACAAATAACAAATAGGTTTTTGGCTAATAATATCATAAATTGTGAGGTAGAAGGAATCCTAAATACAATCAGTCTAATCTCTTCACTTCACAGATGAACTGAAACCTTGAAGGATTGGGTAAATTGTTCCAACAAAGGAGAATAGCAGAGATTTGAACTGAAGTCTCTTGATACCAAATATAATATTCTTTTTTGCTATACTTGACAAAGATAAGGGGCCACTTGGTGGCATGGAGTCAGATAGACCTCTCTTTAAATTTATCTGACACTTACAGGGTGGGTATCCCAGGCAAGCATTTATTTTCCATCTACTTCAGTTCCCCATCTGTAAAATAGGGACAATAATAGCATCTTATTCACAGGCTTGTTGTGAGGATAATTTAATATTTGTAAAGCACTTTGTAAACCTTTAAAGTGCAATATAAGTGCTAGCTATCTTTTTTTTTGCCTTTTGTATCATGACAATCACAGAATTATCTGAAATAAAAATTCATCTTAATTGTTTTGTCTCTTTCAGGCACTCTATTCAATTAAGAAAGTAGCTTAAAATTGGAGAGAATAATATGGATCCAGAGGAATTTCCCCCTCCACCACCTGAAAGTAAGTAAAATATTCTGATACATTTTGGATCATTGCTTATATTGTTGTTCAATATTTTTGGTTGTATTTTATTCTCTATAAGTTTATTTGGGGTTTTCTTGACAATGATTCTGGAGTAGTTTGCACTTCTTTCCCCAACTCATTTCACAGATGATGAAAGTGAGGCAAACAGGGTTAAGAGACTTATATAGTATCACACAGCTAGTAAGTATCTAAGACTGGATTTGCATTAGGATCTTCCTGACTCCAAGCCTGGTGTACTATCCATTGTGCCATCCAGCTGAGATGGTCCCTAGAGGATAGTAATAAGTGTCAGATTTGTAGGGCTTTTACCTTTTGGGACTACCTTGATAGTGATGTCTGGATAGTCATTTGGCAAAGCAATTTATATGAAAAAAGGACATGATACAATTACCTGGTATTGTGTTTTTTTTAAATGACTTGAGACTCATACTGTGAATTCATAGCTTTTTCTGTTTCCTAAAACAGGTTATGTGGGACTTTCCTTTTAAGACTCTGTAACCAGAATGCTTTCATGAAATCATAGAATTATAAAATCTGGGACTCTAAGAAATCTTAGAGAACATATTCTATAACTTCCTCTTTTTAAAAAGTGATGAAACTGAAGTTCTAAGAAGTAAACTGACTTTAAAACTTTTTTTCAGTTAAAAATCAATGATTTCTACTTCTCCAATCACTTCAGATAAGAAGTTTTAAAAAAGGAAAATAAACCCCTTATAACAAATTTTCATGGTCAACCACAACAAATTCCAACATCCATATTCAAAAAAAGTATGTTTCTCCTGTTTTTTCTCTGATAAAAAGTGGATAGTCATGCTTTGTCATCATAGATTCATAGAATCATAATGGATTGTTGTGTTGTTCAGAGTTATGTCTTTCAAAATGATTTGTCTTTACAAAGTTGCTATTGTATAAATTGTTCTCCAGGTTGAGCTCACTTCATTCTTCATAAATCTACACAAGTGTAAGTGACTTTTCCAAGATCACACAACTCTTGAAGCATTATAGAAATTTTAAGTGATACCTAATTTTTTAAAAAATTGAATCTTCAATTTCATACTAATGAAATGAGGAAGGGCTGGTATGGAAAATCTACCTATCTACAACTTGATAGATTGATCAGGACATTAAGAGACCAAATGACTTGCTCAGTCATAGAACCAATATCTATCAAGATTTGGATTAGAATATGATTCTTCCTAACTCTTTGGGTGGCTCTATATTCATTATGTCAGCTTGATTTTTTTTTTTTTGTTATCATTTTTTTTCTCTACATTAGGTGGAATTGCCATGATTCTTAGCTTCCTTCTTTCTCCAAAGAAGGGTTATATAATTTCCTTTTTAAAGCACTGTATTGAGAATACTTTCATGAATCACAGATTCTGGAGATCTAAGAAACTTTAGAAATCAACTGGTTCAGCTTCCTCATTTTATAGGTGATGAAACTGAAGTAGCCAAGAAATTGTCCCAATAATGTTATATCCCAACATTTTAATCCAATTACAAAAAGCAATCACTTTTCTGTTTTTTAAAAATTCTATTGTATTTTATTTTTCTAATTATATGTAAAGATTGTTTTCCACATTCATTTTTGTAAGATTTTGAGTTCCAAATTTTTTCTCCCTTCCTCATTTACCTCCTCCCTCTTCAAGACATCAAGCAATCTAAGTTAAACATATATAGTCATTTAAAACATTTCCATATTACTCATGTTGTAAAAGCAAAATTAGAGCAAAAGGGAAAAAAATCACAAAAAGAAAAAGGAAACAACAAAAATAGGTGAAAATAGTACCTTTTAATCTACATTTACTCTCCATGGTTCTCTCTCTGGATGTAGATGGCATTTTTTAAAATCCCAAGTCTTTTGGAATTGTCTTAGATCAGTGTATTGCTAAGAAGAGATAAATAGTTGATTACCACATAATTTTGCTGTTATTGTAAACAGTGTTGTCTGGTTCTGCTTACTTCACTTACCATCAGCTATGTAAGTCTAGGTTTTTCTGAAATCAGTCTGCTCATCATTTTTTATAGAGCAGTAATATTCTGTTACATTTATATATCATAACTTATTAAGAAATTTTTAATCTACTCATTTTCCAATTCCTTGCCACCACAAAAACAGTTGCTATAAACATTTTTACACATATGGATGCTTTCTCTTATTGTATGACTTCTTTAGGATCCAGATCCATTAATGACACAGCTGGATCAAAGGGTACATACAACTTTATAGCCTTTTGGTCATAGTTCCAAATTGTTTTCCAGAATGACTAGATCACTTCACAACTTCACCAACAAACAATCATTTTTCTATCTGCCCTAGAGGCCATCAAACAATAAACATAAAAAAAAAATAGCAGGGAGGGACTTGTTCCCATTGCAGTCAGAGTGACAAGAAAGCTATCTGTTTCATCCTGTTTTCAGATAGTTATGATTTCTTTCACCATTTCTACTGTATATTTTGAGCTTTTCCTTTCATATAATTTGCATTTTTCTGGACTAATATTCCCAGTTTCTAATGTTTTTGAAAAATTTGCATGAGTCAGCAAGTCTAGGCTCCCCAAGAATAACTTCTCTGTAATTTCTGATAACCTTCACTTGATTTTGTATTGCTATGATGAACATCTCCATTTTTAGAAAGAGATCTTTGTGACATAGCCTTTTGTTTGATATTTCTTTGTCAACATATCATTGGTTTGAGTTTTTGTGTGGGCTGCCCATAGTTCCACTTTTGAATTTTTGCCACTTCATAGTTAGTCCATAGGCAATCCTATGCCAGTTACATTTGAAAAGTCCACTAAATGTGTATCTATTATCACATTTAGTATGGCCTTATGAAGTTGTATCTATTTGTTTCAGAAGTATTTTTATAAGTTTTGCTGCTGTTAATTCTCGTTTACTCATCTTATTATTATCATAGTCCTAAAAAACTAGGAAATAAATTTTCTTTCATCTTTGTCTGACATGAAACAAGCTTTCTATATTCTACATTTAACAAGAGATAATGATAACTGTTTGGAAAAAAAGAATAATAGCTTTTTTTAATACTTAGAACAGGCTAAAGAGTGGCCCCTTACCTGGAAATTTTCAATTAGAAGCTGGGTGACTATTTGTCAGTGATATTATGGATGAAACTCCAGTATAGCAACAGGCTATACTGGTTCAAAAGCTTAGCACCAAGCTGGAATGGGGAAAAAAAGAATAAGCATTTATATGGCACCTCCTATATGTATTGTGTTAAATACTTTCATAAACATTGTCTTATTTGACCTTACAACAATCCTGAAAAGTAGATGCTATTATTTTCACAGCTGAAGAAACTGAGACAAAGAGAATTTAATTCACTTGTTCAGTCACTAGTGTCTGAGGTTGAAATTGAACTTTTGGCCTTCCACAGCCATGCTAATCTGTATCTGACCACTGGACATAGTTGGGTCCAGAGGAGAAAGTGAAACTGGTGACCTTGCACAACCCTCATTCAAACCCAATTCACTTTCATATCATGGCATCATTTCTCTGATAGTTGTTTTAAAGAACAAAGGATAAACAACAACAATAACATGTTTTCCTAACTCCAGGTCCAATGCTATATCTGCTGTCCCATTTGGTGCCTCAAGGCAGGGTTAGAGGTCATCTATTCTAACTCCCTCATTTTATTGAGAAGGAAACTGGCTTAAAGTGGTAAGCTAAATATAATATGCCCAGGGTCACACAAGATAAAAATTAGTTGCAGGGATGGGAGTCAAACCTAGCTCTAGATATTCCAAATTTAGTGACTCTTTTCACTGTTTCAGTTTTCTATAATACCACCAGGATTCCTTGTCTTTAACTGTCTAGCACATATCATTTTCAGTCAGATCATAAGCTCTTTGATTGAATAACTGAGTGAAACATTTATGAAGTGCTTACTATCTATAAGGCACTGTGCTTAATGTTAGAGATAAAAATAGAAGAGCATGACAAGTCTTGCCCTCAGAGAACTCACATTCTAATAGAGGAGACAATATTTATGGAAGGTTTTAGCTACCAATAAGGGAGAAGTCTTTAGAATGCAGTAATAGATAATTGTCTTTTCTTTAATATATTTCCACTGATATTACAAGGAATTGTACTTTCCATCTTGTACTTTTTCCATCCTTCCTTATATGAAATAATACATTAAATTCCCCTTTCCTATCAGGAAAAATATATAAAAGAAATGAAAGGCATAAAATCCACTTTTGTGAAATATAAAGTTTCCAGTCAATGGTGGAATATTAAAGAAATGTTTTATAATTTGGTATGTGTGTGTTGAACATAACTTTTTGTGTTCAATTATGTACTTTACCATATATCTCTTTCTGCCCCTTTTCCTCCATCAAAACAAGAGAAAAGATGTGGTGTTTGTAACTGGAGAGAGCAAAATTTGGATCACTTGGTGGCATTTCCAAAGGGAGATACATCTCAAAATAAGGAAGAATTTTCTAACAACTAGAGCTCTTCAAAATTTCTCATCATTAGAGATGTGTAGAGGCCTGATAACTAAACAAAGATTTTAGAGAGAACAATTCTATATTGTATGGATAGGTAACCAAAGGTCATTTACTTAGATAACATCAGGTCTCGTAAGTAGATGTAATATTTAAAGATTTAGGAACTGACTACATGCAGAGCAAGATATTTTTAAAAAATAATCCATATTTCCAAATATGCTTTATTATAAATCTCTGAGCAAGTTGGAGCTTGTAAACTTTGTAACACAATTGTCATTTGTACCAAGAGTAGCATTATTTATGTTTAAGGTGGTATGATTTTTTTTCAGGTAAAAACCCATAAGTAGCTTTATTTTTTTTAAGGGGAACATGCAGCATTTTAGTTATTTAGGGACTTTGTTTTTAGCAATGAGATTAATTCTTTCATGTATACACCTTCACATACAAACAAACTCAGAGCTAGTACTTTAATATAGATAATATACAATCTTTTTTAAAACACCTGGAAACTTGTGGATAGGAATTTCCTTTTATACTTCCTGTTTTACAACAAGCTTACGCAGAGTTCTGCTTTGTTAACCAGATGAATAAAGAATACACAGGAGAAGGCCACAGGTTACTTTTTTCTTTTCATGGAAGTATAGACAAAAATCGCATAATTGATGGAAGGCTACTATCAGAAACCACTTCTCAACCACTACATAGCATTTCCAATCCCTCTGTTTTTGTCTGCCTGCATTTTTGATTTCCTTCTCAGGTTAATTTTACATTATTCCAAAGTACGATTCTTCTTGTGCAGCAAAATAACTGTATGGATATGAATACATATATTGTATTTAACATCTGAGTTCAAATTTGGCATCAGATACATTTACTAGCTGTGTGATCCTGGGCAAGTCATTTAATCTTATTGCCTTGCCCTCTTCTCTCCTCTACCCCCCAAATTCTAGCTTAGCCACTTAATACCAGCCTGGCCTAGGGTCAAATTACTTTAGCTCTCTAGATGTCAGTTCTTCATCTATTAAATAAGAAGACTGGACTAAGGAGAAAGGTTCTTTTCTATCTTTAGATCTATAATCTTATGACATGTAACAGGAGTATACAATGTTTAACATGTAATTAGGTGGTGCAATGTATAAAGTGCTAGGCCTGAAGTTAAGAAGACCTATCTTCCTGAGTTAAAAATCTGGCCTCAAATACTTGCTAACTATGTGATCTTGGGCAAGTCAGTTTTTTCATCTGTAAAATGAACTAGAGAAGAAAACGGCAAACTTCTCCATTGTTTTTGTCAAGAAAACCCTGAATGGGATTCACTCAGACATAACAGAAAAAATGACTCAAGAACAGATTTTAAAATATATATTAGTAACACATCCTATTTCACTTCATATTTACTGCATTCTTGAAAATGCTGCACAATTTATAATCTATATTACCTAGAGAAAGTAGGTTTGGAGGATTTTAGGGATCAGTTTCAAATTTCAAATTTGATTCTTTACAATGCAACCATAGCCTAGTCTTTTTCTGCAACACAGTATCTTCTGAAAAATTGAAACGTTGATCAGATGATCTCTAAAATTATTTTTAGATCTCTAAAGCTATAATGCTTTAAAACTTTTAAAATAGTACTTTATTTTCCAAATACATATAAAGACAGTTTTCAATATTCATTTTTGTAAAATTTTGCAGTCTATTTTTTTCTCTTTCTCCCTTATCTCTTTGTCCCCAAGACAAGTGCTCTGATATAGATTAAATATGTACAATTATTTTAAACATATTTCCATATTTGTCATGTTGTTCAAGAAAAATCAGAACAGAAGGGAAAATATGAGAAAGAAAGAAACAAATAAAAGTGAAAATACTATGTTTTGATCCACATTCAGTTTCCATAGTTCTCTCAGTGGATGCTATGGCATTTTTCATCCCAAATGTACTGGAATTGCTTTGAATCACTGCATTGTGAAGATGAATCAAGTCTACCTCAGTTGATTGTCACATAATTTTGTTTTTATTATGTACAATGCTTTCTTGGTTTTGCTCATTTCACTCAACATCAGTTCATGTAAGTCTTTGAAAGACTTTTCTGAAAGCAGCCTGCTCATTCCCCAGTTTATGAGCATCCACTTAATTTCCAATTCTTTGCCACTTCAAAAAGGGCTGTAAAGCTATAGTTACAATCATGTTTGTTGAGCACATATAATTGTTTAAATCAGATTCTTGTACCAAACTAGGGGTGCCCACACCAGGAGTTTAGCTAAGCAGGAACCATGTGGGCAGAGAGTATCTGTATATCCACAAACATATACACGTGTACTGAAACTTCAGGAAGACAAAATGTAACATTAGGTAGGTCAGTTATTACTGGGGGGGAAAAGGAAAATGTGGGTAACATAAGTCTAGGAAGATAAGGTCCAGAGATAATGAAGTCTTCTGATATAGGTATTGCTTATTTTCCTCCCTGTTTTATGCTTATGAGAAGAAGAAATCCTTTGTTACAATCAGATATTCAGAAGAATGCTAATGAAGGATTAGTTTTAGAGAGAAAAATAATAAGTTCTGTTTTTGAGTTTTGAGTTTGAGTTTACTCTGTTAGCTGCAGTTGGAAATGTCCAAAAGAGAGTTGCTATAGGATTGCCACTCAAGAAAAAAGGTTTGGGACTTGGCCATTGAGATGAAAATTGAACTTATGAGCTAATGAAAGATCTGAGAGTTATAGAGTGAGAAGAGAATTTAGGGACAAGGATAACAAATCAGTGGATGAGATTAAAAAGTAGCCAGAAGACTGGTAGGAAGAAAATTAAGAGAAAATAATTTCATAGAAAATCAGAGAGTAAAATATACCAAGGAAGGGAAAGAGTAGAAACATATAAAACTGCACAGAAGTAAACAAAGAAAGAAGAGGATCCAGCAAAAGCTATTAATTTAGCAATAAAGATATTTCTCAGTTAATAAATATATATTAAGTATCTACAATATGCCATATTATTATTGGCTGTTTTGGAGAAACCATTTTCTAAGGTGATATTGATAGATGATTTTGTAAAACTGGATGCAAAAGTTGAGTAAAAGGTTAATTTATGGATGAAATCAGCATAACCTGCTTTTTCTAAAAGTTTGGATCTAAAAACTGAGTGTAGTCAGCTTTAAAAAAAAGTTTGTCTCTAAAAGCTAATGCCTTCTGAATGTCCTTTGTTAAATTTTCATGTGAGCATTTATATATTAGAAACCAGCAAATATTACACACCTAAGCTTCATTTATTGTGTGCTTACTATCTTTTTCCTTTCTTTCTTTCTTTCTTTCTTTCTTTCT